>NC_053402.1:17203963-17481463 GCF_016859285.1 Xiphias gladius | reverse complement strand
ATACATTGGCTGCCAGTTATAACCGTTTAATTGTGTTACTCTCCAGTTTGGCTTCTAACGCTCGCAGTGGTCATGATCAGGGCAGAAGATAAAGCTAATATGAGAAAAATGACTGAATTGATCATTTTATACACGGAGACACACAGCATGTCAGCACAGCCCAGGAAACACAAGCACTGAATGGACAGTGGTCTCATGGAGTTCGAAGTCAAAGCTGCGGTGAGAGGACCTTTTAGTTTCAGTGGAATTAAAAATAGCCAGCTTATTTTCTGATTGGCTGATGGGTGTAACCCAGCTCATAACAGCATTGTTATGGTGCAGACTGAAAGCACTTGTTACTCTGGTATGTTATCTCACCGACTCCTCCCAAAGACAAGAAGCTGTCTGAGGAAAGCAGCTGCAGCTGTGACGGTGTTTTTCTTAGAGATTGCGACTGGCGGAGACTTTAAAAAATGCTACAACTTAGTGCACTCCTTTAAAGAAATGGACCATTGCTGTCCACTTCACAGATGATCACAAATGATTTAAGGCCGGAGTGCAGTGTCTTGTGCCAGAAGAGACACTCCAAAGTTGTGAGAATACGACTCCAGTCTGGACAAAAAAAAAATCAAGATTCACAACTTCTTCTCTTCTTTTCCGCTTTGTCATCAGAGCCATCTCTGTGTGGAAGTGGAAACCCAACCTCATCTTGACAGTAACAAAGGAGTTGGTTCCAGATCTACCATGATTCAGGTGGGGGTCATGATGGCCACTGACAAAATTCTGGACCAACAATTCAAGCAGCTTAAAGTGAGGAGCCAGGGGGATATCCGCTCCCTTGAGCTTTGGTCATGGCCATCCAGTGTGCACAAGTCCCACCCACAACCAATAACCAAGGTACTGGTGGTTTGGTTTTTTTGGTTTTTTTGCTGATGTGTGGCTGAACCCTCCAACTCACAACCCTCAAGACGTACTTAGGTTTCTTGCAGTAGTCACTTGAGCAGCGTCGAACCGGCTCCAAGGTAGGCTCCTTTGCATCTGTGATCACAGCTGGCCACGGCATCGCGGTGACGAGACATCAACCTGTTGAGCCACTTTGATTAATTAGGGATAATACTTAAAAATACCATCATGTAGACGGTGACCACTTGTTATAGAAAACCACAGAAAAAGAAGGACCCCTAATCGGCTACCAAAAGAATACTGAGGTCATTTTCAGATGGGAACATCATGGGAAAATTTTTTTTTTTTCATATTTATAGTGCTGTTGATACAGTTTTCGATGGTTTTGGGCCCTATGGTGATACGGGTCGATCTTAAAACCAGTAAACAGTGCTCAGTGCCGTCCTGCACCAGGGACGTGCTGGAGACTGAGGAGAGGACTTAACCAACTGTTTGGGTTGGAACGCCCTCTAGTGGACGTTCTCCGACGTGCGCTGCGAATGACTCAAAATATGAGTTTACTGACCTCGAGTCTGAAAAGCCAAACAAATGTAACACAAACACATAAACGACAAACAGTCTTTTTCTCTGTTCTTTTCCCCTTCAGGGAACAAAACATGACTTAATTAAAAGTTGTGGAAACTGTTATTACCATGTGTAACATCACTGGTGGCAATTTACATGCAAACTAAAGCAATTCTGAACTAGAAGATGTGCTCAGTGGAGTGCAGGCCTCTGCCAAGGCCAGTGTCAAACAACATACACCAGAATTCAGAGGAAAAAAATTCTAGTTCATAGTAAATGATCCAGATCTGCCCCAAAATGTAGTGGATTCTTCCCTGGACCATGACCTATCCCTCCACCGAGTTTGGTGCAAATCGGTTCAATTCCTCTGGCCTAATCCTGCTGACAAACAAACAAACAAAAAACGAACAAAAAACAAAGGAAAAAAAAAACACGGGGGATCACATAACCTCCTTGGCGGAGGTAATAAATCCAATAGAAACAGTGTGGTCCACATTTATTAATTCATTGTTTTTCCAAAACGCACAAATTAGAAGAGAAGAAACACAATCTCAAAGTTTAGATAAAACTTCATAAAACATAAACTACAGAGCTGTGCGATTACATTACGTAGGTGTGAGCTTAAAAATTCTAAATGTATAAAAAGATAGATACTTAAATTAAAAAGTTAAAAGTTTACAAAAATTCAATTGCTTAAAAGCGAATATGAAAATTGAGAAAAAACTTGAAAAAGTAATAGAAATTTTGACATCAATAGCCTATGCACTTTTGTTCAAGGAATCTGATTTTAGGCATAATAACTATCAGTTTATATTGACATATATTATTTTGAAATTCATATCTTACATGGCACGTCCTTTTAAGACCCCAATCAGTCACTTTCTGGTTCCCTGACAAATCTTACCAGCATGACCACAGCAGAGGCGTCTTCACCAGTGCTTCCAGTCGTCTCTCGACTAATTCTTGTTAATAAGCACAGAATATTACGAACACAGGTACACTCTAAACTTTCATTACAACCATCCAAAATACCTTCACCTATAAAAATAAAAAAAGACCATAGTACCATAGCCTTAAGAGAATAACACTGACCTCTCTCGTCTGCCACACTGACGCTAGGCCTGTGTTAATACTACCACCACAATATACAGTGTCGCAGAGCTGGTAGGAGAGATACATCTTTGGGTTTAATTGGGGAAATGAGGTCGACACATGAAATAAATTTTGTCCTCTAGTTAAAAAGGTGTCAGAATTAAACCATTGCCACGGAAATAAAAATCATGATCCTTGGAGGTCATGAATTAAGTCAGAATAGAAAAAAAATCAATATCAAAAATACTCTAGTGTAAATAAATCTTGTGTATAAATATTGATATACGGTTGAAGTGGTGTTTTCTGTCGTATATTTTTGTAGCACCAACAAACTCATTGATGCAAGGACACTTATCCATGAGAGGGGTGGCTTTTGTTCTTCCATATGACGATGATGGTCACACACATAATGATGCTACTGTGTAACGGCTATTGTACATATTACAATGACAAAACATTGCTCTATACAGCAACTAATATGAGATCCATATGAAATAAAAACAAGAGTAATATAATGAACAGTATAATGGAATCATTGTGAACAGTTTTGACTGGTAAGTGCCACTAAAAACAGTGTTGACAACTGGATTATTGCAAGACTGAACTCGTGTTTATACAGCCTTTCTAGATGTTCAGTTTTTCAGATTGTACCACACAAGAAATCCATGTTTTAAATCACCACTGTGATTAAAAAAGACCACTGTGCACAAAAAGTAACGGATAACAAGGGTGCAAGCTGTCACGTAAGTATCCGCACATTAAAATGTACTTAAATTATGTTGGGTGAAAACAAAAACACGCACACAAACTCGATGTTTTTCTTAATTACACAATGAAATAAAATCACACTGCAGCAGGAGCAGTGGCAGTGGATTGGCTGTAGAGCTACTGTCAGCTACAGAAGGACCGTGGTTTATTTTGTTTCACCGGAAGGGGGAGAGGAACCCAAGAGAGGTGACTTTGGTGAAACCTAGAAAAAGTAAAAAAAAAAAAAAGGTATTAGAGTTGAGAACCTTTATGTCATTCATGAGTGTTGGCGTATTTTGGAGATGCAGCTACTTGTATCCTTAGCTGGGGCCATACTGCAGAAACATGATTAAACAGAGGTGCAGATTTGTTTTTTTTGGGGGGTTTTTTTTGTTGTTTTTTTTTACATTAACAACAGTAAGGAAAAAGGTCTGTAGATGTACTTGATATAGAGGGAGAACAAATACACATTCTGTACATTTACTGCTGTCGTAAAGCTGTGGGAAAAAATACAGCTGTTGTGTGAAATTTAAAGAAAAACCGCAAGTCCAGATACGTTTATCCCTCTATTATACAGCTAAGCATCAAATTTCTGATGTTTAGTCCTTTCCAGGAGTTACTTTGTGCAGATGCGCTATTTTCTCGTACCTTCAATCTCCTTCCTTCATAACCATCTCCACTTGCTTTAAAGCAAAACAAGTTATATGGCTGCAGTACAGTGCGCCTTATTGTGGCAACTGTAAGTGGACGGATTTCTGGAAAATCTCATCCGTGACAGACTTCTCTAATTGTTGAATGTTTGCGCAAAACGTTCAGTCTAACACAAGTCCCTTATGACAACAAAAAGTGTGTATAGGCAGTGTATGAGAGCACTCACAGGGGAAGGAGGCTTTGCAAAGTTGAGGTGAGCGTACAGAAGCACAGCAATGTCGTTCTGGCTGGCCTCCAGGGCAATGGACAGCGCAGTGCTGCCGTCCTGTAAGAAAACAACAAGAGGATGATCGTGAGATGATGGGTTCGTCACAAAAAAAGATGAATGACATAAAAAGGATGTAGGAAGGGAATACACTGTGCTTACATTATCGGTGAGCGTGGCATCACAACCCGCCACAGACAGTAGCTGACGCACAATGTCCACATGACCGTGTTCGCAGGCACACATGAGCGCCGTGGAGCCGTCATCATCGCGGATGTTGACCTGTGCCCCACAGGAAAGCAGCGCCCGCACCATGTCCCCTCGACCGTGGCTGACTGCCAGCATCAGTGCCGTCTGACCGGCCTACAAACACCCATTATTCAAACATTTTTAAACCTCATCTTCAACATGCGGAGATAAATTGCCATTGTCATTTCCGAACTGTTATTTAGACGGTATTTCTTTACATGCTGCAGTAGGCATCTGCATAACAAACCCTGGTCTGCGTCATGAGAAACATTACTCAGCAGAGCTCTGATAAGCATGTGTAAACGCTACTTCAGCTCTGATATGGTTTTGGTTCTGTGTGGAGCAGCAGTAGAACCTAGGGAGCAGTAGAGGGCGCACCTGGCTGGCCTTGGCGTTGACATCCCCTGTGCGCAGCAGCTGCAGGACGGTTTGAAGGTCGCCGTCAGAGTGGAAGGCAGCCAGAGCGGTCAGCATGATGGCTGTGTAGCCCGCCTTGTTCTGCTTGTCAGCATTACACAGGCCTGTCGGGTATATAGGGCAATCAGGGTGGCAGGTGATAAGACAGCAGCGCGAACGCTGACAGGGGATGCATGAATTACTGGATACGAGATTATTTTAAGACTATGTGTGACACTCATGATGACTAAAGATTGATATGAGACTTGACACAGTAGAATTTGAAATATCAAGTAGAAATATTTAAGAAATTTATCCCAAATCACACATTTTAATCTTAATTAGAGCTGCCTGATAATTTATTATTTATCATTTTGAGTTGAGATATTGTGGTTTACAATTGTTATGTCTAAATGAATACTGTTACCAAATTGGACACTTTTTTTAAATGTAGGATTTTGTTTTAGGAAAACACAGAAATCATAAGTTATTTACCTTTACTCTTAAATCAGACTTGTGTAATCATCTCTCTTTTATTTTCTCATTTCTCCCTAAATACACACTTATTTTCTCACACACACAAGCAGACACACTACGCATATACACACATGGCTCACCAGTGTCCAGCAACAGTTTGACCACGGGGAAGTTGGAGTGGGAGACGGTGTAGTGAAGCGCTGTATTCCCGTTGCCGTCCGCCATGTTGATCACAAACTCCAGCAGCTGAGGGGAGATGGAGGCGAAGGTGTCCATATAGGCCTTGACGACAGCTGTGTCCGCAGCTTTGTGACAGGACACACGCAGCCACTCCTGCAGCACGGTGGTGTAGGCTGCCCTCTGAGATCAGACACAATGAGGACGCTTAGAGACACATAAACACTTGGCAGACTGACCGTGAGAAGTATATCAAAAAAGAAAACGAGAGGAGGGTTTGTTGCAAACCAAACCACAGAAAAAACACACAGGAAATGTGTTCTTTGCTCTTTTAGTACTTGAAAAAACGCTGAAATAAACGTAAAAAACATTTCGTCTAGAGCTAGGTTTTCAGCACAGCAAACCCTTTTCTTATTTTTTTTTAAGCCCTTTGCATTACAAAAGCTTTCTTGACTAAATTAAATGTTTAGAGATGCAATACACATCTTATATTGCAAGAAACGTATAACCTCTCTTTCAAACACGTCATAGTAAAAAGCACGGCCCTTTTGTTAGAGTCAGGACAGAGTTCACGATGCTCTGAAACCATTTGAGTGTGCTCTAAAGATAAAGCAATTTATAAGGTGTTTCCGCTTTGGTTGTGCTCCTTGTGTAAAGGAGAGTTCATTTAATTGCTTTTTTTTATAAACGGACACTTGTGGATTTTCCGGAAAGAAGAATTGATACTGAGTGGATTATCTGGGTTAAATGAAGTGCTTTAAATTGAACACCTACTGCTCCTTGCTGGCTGAAGGCGTTGGGCTCCCCCAGGGCTTTCTGAAGGGCATGAAGAGCTGACATCAGGTTGTCGCTCAGCTCCAGTCTGAGAAAGACAAGGGGACGCCACACTGTCAGTCCCTGATGCTCACAGAGAGTGTGATGCTCACAGACAGACAGTCTGTTAACTATGTGTATGCTTACCTGACTTGTTTTGCTGACGCTGTGGCAGTGTCAGTTGTGTTGCTTTCAGCGGCTGGCTTCGGCTCTGACTGGCTGGAGAGGATGGTTGACGCTGACTGGACGGTGTATTGCTGCTTGGTAATATCAGTGGATTTAGTGACACACAGCGATGAAGAACAGGTACCTGGGAACTTTCCAGAGTTTTGCCCAGGAGTGGAGCCAGAGCTTGATGATGTGGAGGTGATCTCCCGTGTGAATGTGCGCTTTTCTGATGATTGGCCGACAGTCTCTTTAGAGGCAGGATCGTTTGCTGGACATGGAGGAGTCGGGATGGGGTCTGAGGCTGGTGGCTTTGAGGCACATTTTTGCACAACAGTATCCCTTGCTGGTGACTGGGGGACTTGGTCTGGCAGCCTTGTGCCTACAGTTGCAGACTGGCTGGGACTCTGCTGTGTTTCTGGAATGAGGGTGGGTAGTTTGGCGGCAGTCTGCTGAGGTACGCTGTTGCTCTCTTGGGGCTGAGAAACCTTGGTGTGGGACGTTTGCTGGTGCTGGACTGTAGATTCTGGTAGTTTTTCTCTGGCTTCATGATATTCACTGGAGTCACTCCCCTCATCTGAACTCTCGCTGCTGCTGTCATCCGATGATGTGGATTCATAACTGCAAGAAAAGAATATGTTTTAATTGTACATCACTGTAGATAAGCACGGAAAACAAATACATTTCTACTTTGTAACTCTGACCCTTGGCTAGAACAAACTCTATGCGTGAACATTCACTACTCTCTTCCAACCCAAATCTGGGTGGAAACACCGTTATCAGGGAAGGGTGACTCCCACAGCACTCAGTGGATGGAAATGACTGATTAGTGGTCTGTAATCACTGACACTTACCCTCCATTGACTCCGATGAACTGTAGGTTTTTCTTGGTGGAGGGAGAGCCTGGTTCCCCTTCTGCTTTCCGCTTCATAATGGACCTCAGAGACTGAGGAGACGAGGCTGGAAAAGACACCAGTGATCATACGTAAAGTTGGAACATGTCATGCGGGTGAAACAAGTTAGAATGATAGTCGAGGGGTGTTTTGAACGGAGTTCAGTCCAGTTACCTGTCTTAGGGCCATCCTGTGACTGGATGGTTTCTGTGTTTGTATGCAGGTGTGTCTCTCCCTCTTTAGAATGCATCAAACCGGTCTGATTATCAGATGTGCCTACAGCGATGGCAGGAATAGCTACTGGTACCGAGGTGGACAACTCGCTCTTTAGGACATCGCGCACTTGCTTGGAGCTGAAGGCAATTGGGAACTCGACCGGAGCATCTGGGAGACGGAAAGAAGACTTCCACTTTTCAACCTGAACTAATCACGTATATTTTGGAGGCATACAATAAAACAAATGTAAACTACTTTATCCAACATTTTTCATAAGTTATTAACACAAGCTCATATACCCAGAGTTCATTGGTCAGTTTATTGGTTACACCTATACAATCTAACGCAACCATGTACAATAAATGCAGTATGGAGAAAATCCTGGCTTATAATCTTTAGTCTTACTGACAGAGAGGTGCTGGTTCAACTCTGGTATTTTTTTCAGGCTGAGGTTAGCTGTTATGGTGTGGTAGACTTCCCATTTACATACAAAGGTGACATAAACATCAGGGGCTCAAAGTTGTGGCCCCAAAGGCTCACTGACACAGTAATCAAACACTGAACATCATACACTCACAAAGGCCTGTTGCATTTGACTGTTTTAGGCTATTGAGGTACAGGTAAAAAAAAACTAAAAAAAAACTGGTAATGCAGTATCTTTGGTCATACACTACCAGCTGAATCCGGAACTTCAGCTTGTCCTCTGTGGTGGCCCTCCAAAACTCCCCCAGCTGGTTGAAGGGAGGGGGAGCTGCAGGTCTCTGCTCGGAGCAATGTGCCCACCTCCACCACAGTAGGCTGCTCCAGAGTGTACACCTGGATTCCCACAGTTCTCTGTTCCCTCTGTCGGGGCTGCTGTGTGAAGCTGACCAGAGTGTGCAGGCTGCAGCCTTGTGGCTCCTGCCAACCCATGCTGGTAGCCATGACTGGATGCTCTGCCTGAGGAGTTTTCTGAACTGATGTGACTTGTTGCTGTGCAGCCTGCAGCTCCTGCATTGTCCTCTTTAGCTTGCCCTCAAGCTGACCCACTTGATTCCTAAGAGCCTCTGTCTCTGGGAGCAGCCCCAGGTCCTCCTCCCGAACCCCAACTCCCACCTGACGACTGCCCCTCAAGTCCTCTGGTCCCACTCCGATGGTGCGCACTTCCCGCTTTGCGTCCGGTCGGGCTCCACCCACAATCACTGTGTCCTCAATCTCACACCCCGAGTCTTGTTTGGAGCCCTCAGGTGTGTTGGGACACAGTGACCCTGCTGACTTGTTGCTGGTCTTAGCTCCAGTGCTCATTTCTTCCTCAGGAATGTCGATGTAAAGCTCCCCTCGGGTACGACCTCGGTTGAAACCCAGACTGTGGCCAAGGAACTTTTGGCTCTTCAGCTGGACGCTGAGCTGCCGTTTCTCCTCCTGCAGCACGGAGATTTTCACCTGGAGCACAGGGATGGTCTTCACCTGCTCCTCGAGCTCCCTTATCTTCCTGAGGGCTGCTGCCATCTGCTCCCTGATATGCTGCAGGTGAGCTGGTGTTGGGGTCACTGGGGTGGACAGGCCAGAACTCATTGGGGTAAAGGATCCGCCTCCGCCCTGGGCCCGGTTGAAGCTGTGTGCACTGCTGATGGAGGTGTTAGAGCCTGCCACACTACTGTGCATGCTGCCCAGGTTGGAGAATCTACGTCCCTCTTTCTCCTCTTCCAGCTTCCTACGTGCATCCAACAGGGTCTTCTCCACCCGGGCAGTGCTGAAGCTGGGTCTCTGAGACGTGTGGTAGCCTGGAGCACAGTAGGAGAAGGAGGAGTGCCGGCTGTCCATGCTGGCATTGGAGCACAGAGACTCTGTGGACGTCCACCAGGAACCGGTATAGCCGTAGCCACGGGGCAGGGATCCATAGCGTGGTCGGCGTTGGATAGGCACCTTCTTAATAGTGTTTCCCTTCTCTATGTCGTTAACATATTTGAGGAAGTCTAGGTCCAGACGGTAGCCATAGGGGGTCTCCACTGAGTAGGGCGCCTCCTGTTCTTTGCTGTGCAGGGAAGGGGGAGCAGGCGGGTTGAGTTTCCCTGAGGGGGAAGGAAATCAACTTTAAACAAACGGAAATCTGCATCTAATCTTGGGCTCAGACCTTAGAAAAAAGCATTAACTCTGGGCTACTGTGTATTTATATATGTACTCTGAAACAATCACTGAATTAGGCACAAAGTGGAATGGCGCGGCTCACTATAACCTAACTTTGTGGTGGGATATCACAAATGTTACATTACTTGCAAGTTGTCTGACAGTTTAAATCCTAACAAAAAGAATGAATTATTTTAAAATAACTTCATTATTGTGTTGAATATTGTTATTATACATAAACAAAGGCTGCACCTGGGAAGCCGGGGTCCATATGCAGCACCTGAGCCATAATGAGCCTGTGGCTGGTATTCCGACAGTCACCCACCAACTCTCACCTGCGAAGACACCGATACATGCTTAAATTATAAATGAACATACCAAATATTTTTTTTTTAAAGAACTAGAACGAGCTCCTTTTTTTGCAGTAATAACAAGACAGGGTTTAATAATACATGATTGTGAATGCCCAACAGACACCTGACAAGATCTGTGTTTATATGGACACTTTCCACTACAAAGACATGAGTAGTTCACCGCATGTGGCTTGTATTTGAGCGATAAACTATTGCTCTTCTTGACCATATTGTTCTTTTTGTATCATGGTCAGAAATAGTTTGACTGTTTCTTTCACTACTCTCCCCTCCTGCCTCCCTCTCTAAATTTATCCGTTCATTTTTCAGAGCGTAGTGGGTCAGAGACGATTGTGTGTTTGTTTCTGTTCTTAGCATTCAGAGAAGAAGTTTCCTGGCAACTAATTCCAGGACAGAGGTTTGAGACTGCCAGTTACAGCCTTATTAGGAATCATCTGTGCAAGCTAACTTCGCCTCTCAAATTAGGGTTTACAGACACTCTCTTCTTTCTCTCCTTCACTTTCTCCACATCTTCTCCCTCCTCTTTCTTCTCTTCTTCTTCCTCTTATTTTTTTCTTCTCTTTATGCTTTTCTGCTGCTTTCTCCCCCTCTCAACATCAGCTGACGATCAGGAGGTTTCAGCTGGTCAGTGTCTCTCTCTTTCCTGCCACATTCACTTGCTCATTACTTTAACACAGAAAGCGTAGTGAGAGCATACTTCAATGCATTTTTTCATACCAGGGGCAACGCTTTCTGACTCTATAAACAAAAGATTGTGCTTTTTCCTCCCACAGCGAGCAACGCAGTGCCCGCAACGTCATAGAGCTCACAACGCCAGTGCCTCTGAGTTTGTGTCTGCTTGGAAAAGATTAACTTTCTAGGTCATCACTTTGTGGGAACTGGGGATGTAATGTTTAAGCCATCCACAGATTTAGCCAGTTGAACATCGTTATATTACTGAGACTTTAAGGAGCTAGAATCAGAGGTTTGGACTGCAAAACTCAGTTCAGCTTAAGGCTGGTTTTCGGTTTCTTCAGAAAGAACTGAGTCTCTTTTCTATGTGGAGCTCGATCTTTCTCTCTCTCTTGCTATCTTGTGACCCTAGTCAGTGCTTGCTCATTTGTGAAAAGTAGGACGCTTGGAAACACTGACTAAATTCACTTGGTATTTTTGAAGTCCTGTAGTCAGTTTAATGTCTCAGAGTGATTTCCCTTATCTGTTGCCCTTCATCACCCTCTCATACCAAGATTGCCACGCACACTGTCCGACATGGAAATACTGTATGCGTGCACATACTGACCCATCCATATTTAAATGAACAGAATTAAAACTACTTCTTACTCTAAGGTGGTAAGAAAGGATTCCAGTGTTAAATTTAATATGATAGAGCCCCAACACTAAGCCAAATATATTTAAGTTTACACATAAGGAATTTATTAGATATTCCCTATGTACATTTTAAGACTGCTTTACATAAACACTAAACACAAGGTATTTGCAGAAAAAAAAAAAAAGATAGGGAGTGATGCTGGAATCCTGAAGAACCAAACCCAAAATCACAAGATGACAAAAGCACTCCTCCATCACAGATAAAAATGTTTTCATTTAGATTGATTATGCGCTACATACTGTACAGAGTGGTGTGGGTATGACTACAAACTGAGAGCAGGACAGAGAGAATGCAAGTGGCTGGGAGTGAGGCAGAATAAATGTGTGTGTGTGTGTGTGTGTGTGTGTGTGTGTGTGTGTGTGTGTGTGTGTGTGTGTGTGTGTGTGTGTGTGTGTGTGTGTGTGTGTGTGTGTGTGTGTGTGTGTGTTTGAGAGAGAGAATCAGAGTATGTGTACAGGAGAGTGGAGGACAGTGTTGACAGGGGACAGTTGATGAGATATAATTAGAGTCTGCAGTTTAGCAACCAAACATCCAAGCCAAGCAGACATGATGGATGATATGCCGCTTGATTCCTCTTTGAATTTCAAAATGCAGTTTTCTACTCCTTCAAATTATATCTTCTCTCTCAAACTCACATTATTCTCTGCTTCAAACTAACTTTTCTTTATTGCCTCTCCGGGTGCCATTCCTCCCATATCACCCCCCCCTCAACGCCCACGCAACGGGCCTCCACATCTGCTTCTCCAACAGTGGCTCATTGGGTGTTTCAGATGTGTTAGCAAGTGTGTACATATTCCCCTTGAGTGTGTGTGTGTGTGTGTGTGTGTGTGTGTGTGTGTGTGTGTGTGTGTGTGTGTGTGTGTGTGTGTGTGTGTGTGTGTGTGTGTGTGTGTGTGGGGTGGAGTAGTTGACCTTCCTCCCTCTCTCTCAGCTCTCAAACAGAGTTCCTTTGAGATGACATCTGAACAGAAACCAGTGTGCGCCCTTCCCCTGAGCCACACCACCATTCTTCAGACGACTCTCCCTGGCCAGCCTCATCCAGGACAAATGCCTTGCCCCCATTTTGCCCCCCTACCTCCCCATACGGCTGCATACCATACTAAAGGAAGTTAACATGGCCTGGTCTACTCCCTCCATTCCCTGCTATTAAGATTAAGACAACCCCCCGGGGGATAAAATGCAGGTCATCCAGCACAAATTACATGTCTGCAGTATGGCCTGTAAGATGTCACGAGAATGACTGCGTTATACTGTAGCTCTCTGACCTCTCGCAGCAACTGAAAAGAGAATGGGCTTGAACATACAAGGGAGTGTCAGGTTCATTTATCTATAACCACACTTTTGCATGCTAGCATCTGGAGGAAGAAAAATTGAATTTTATTTACAGTCTGTGTATAGATTCCTGTGTCTTTGGTGTATCAGCGGATCGAGACCACCCTGAAGAGTAATTTGAAATGCCAGGCTTCATTTCGAGGTCAGCCCTCCGACGTTTATCAAACTCATTGCTTCCATTCATTGAGTCACCTTATTATTATTGCCATTACAAAGGATTAGACCTCAGTATTGCAAAGTCGGAAATACCACTTATTCCCACCAACCAGAGAAGATCTTTATGGATTTTTCCACCGCCATACTGACTCTCTCAGCCTTTGGGGATTGCTATTCTGCTCAAGCTTGGGAATGGTTTGTGAATTAGGAAAAGAGGGATTTATTTTCCACTTCTTACCAGCTGCTTACACTGCAAGGACGGGATCTCTCCTCCCCAGGCTCCTCGCTCTCCCTTCCTTTGCTTGCGCTCTTACAGTCGGCACCTGTGGGAAACAAGAATAAAGGAAACTTGAACTTTGGCAGGCACAGCTTTTGATTGTAACAGTTCATAGCCCAGAAAAAATGTAAATCAAATGAAATTAAAAGGATATCTAGACAAGTAGTCATTTGAGGCTGTCATTAAAACTCCATTAAAGGTGTGTAGCTCTGTTGACTCAAAGGTAAAAACAGACTTATGACAGGTTGCAAAAGAGTTGACCCTGCAAGACTATAAACACAGGTTGCAAAGCCAGAAAAAACATTCCAAAACATTCCAGTGGTTTTTGACTGACAAGCCGGATGCGAACAATATACCTCCATGAGATGCCAGTGACTCTCTGACCTCCTTGAAGTGAAGCCTGAATGAAGCCTGATCCATGCAAAGCAAATTCAAGACTCTCTAATTGATTCAAGGCTAGGAGCCTCCCAGCCATGTGATTGGGCAATGTTTTCTGTCTTCTTGCGTCTGTGACTAACACTCCCAAATCCACTGGCACACACACCCACAAACACACCCTCCAGTTTGGTGGGAACAGCCGTCATTTCCACAGATCACCTTTAAAGACTTAAGGCTAGACTGATTTCATGAACCTTATAATGCGTTCCCTTCATGGACAATACAGACGTGAAGCTTGTGCTGTAACTGCTTCGTGCATGTCCACCAGATAAGCTGCGTGACTGTGTCTGCTGATTCTCATGCTTTGGCTCCCGCTGCTCAGAGTCGGCTGCAGTGTAAGTGTGGACGACATTTTGTCGGAGGGCCTCACAGCCTAAGAAACACTGATGGGTGACCTTTTGCATAATATCGTAACAAGACAGGCTGTTGTTCGGTCCATTGTTTTATGCTGTTGTCATGCCAATATCACAGAGGGTGGAGAGGTACTGGGGAGAAACAGACCTTTTAGACTGGAACGGCAGCCAAATCACAAAGAGCCATTCATTCAGCCCCTAGTTCCACAGCTGGTTCTAATATAAAGCAAGGAGGGGCATCTCAGAGAGAGAGAGAGAGAAAGAGAGAAAAAGTATGTGTATGAGTGTGTGGCAAGGAAATTTGCCTCAAAACAAACAAACAGTTGATGAAGTGTCGTTATGGGCCCACACAGTGACAGAGACTGGATATACAAAGGGCAGGGCTAAGTGATTGATGTCCACATTTACAAGTGCCTGAGGTTACAAAATGACTTGCTACCTGTGCTCCTAATTATGTAAGATACTCAACAGAACACATAACGATTAATACATCCCTGTCTGATAATTTAAACTTGTATGTCAATGCCAAAAATTCTCCCTCAAAGGACAGGATTACAGGCAGTGAACTATGTGGACCTTTTAGTTATAGCACCTGCGTTGGTGCAGATGGCAAATATCTGTATAAGACAAATACCAAACATTACAGGAGACAACTTGAACTCCTATCGACTCCCACACAGCACAGATGAAAGCGCACAGATCCTCTGACACAAGAACACTGTCCCAGGCCTGCAGACTCCCTCGGATCAACAAACATAGCTGTAGCTTTTAAGTTGATTTATTCAGATAAGGGCACCGGTGATACGAAAGCCAAGTGATTTAGCTGTTTTTAATTCATCTGTCTTTGTGATGATAAATTAGCAGAAACATTTCATCACATAGTACAAACATTTTAGCGACAGCCTGATGACAAAATGCACCTTTTTCTGATGTCAGTTCATCATAGAAAGGCTCTGAAATTGCCACGGCTTTGCCAGTGCATGTGCCGCTCACATCATACCAAGCTAATTAATGTTGCAAAACAGAGATGATATGTGGCAACAGTCTGGAGTTTGATGAAGAAAGGGTTACAGGAAAGGGAGCTCCATCTTTCTTTTCCCTAAGGATCGAGAAACAACCCAGTCACTTCCTCCCAGCCCAAGAGAGAGAGTAAGAAGCAGAAGGACAGCGTAAATGAGAAAGAAAAAAAAAGGAGCTGGGGTAAGAGAGAGAGAAAACAGAGGAGGGCAGTACAGTATGTGAGGGAGAGCTGGGCGAAAAAGAGTGGGAATGTGAGGAAAGAAAGGCAAAACTGCAATCGGAGGGGGGAAGAAAGATGAAATGCTGCGGAGGGTTTTAGATGGAAACTTCTCGAATGAGAACACCATGACTATTCTCAGATTTGAACTCCACCAGAATGAATCACTGCAAATCCTGCTGCTGACACCAGAATGTAGCCTACTCCTGTTACTGCAGGCAGAACATCAGAAAGATCACACAGAGGTCTGCAAGAAACTGCTCACAATGAGTAAATAAAGTTTCAAAGGACCTTTCCTCATAATCTTAAATTGCTCCGCCTAGAAGATTACCATCATTTGTGCATTCCACTCCCAAAAATAGACCGACAATAGAGAATCCCTATGAGAAGCGGCACTTTGTCTAACTAAAAAAAGCTGATTGTTGCTCAGAGGTTGTTTTTTTTTTCTCAGAGTAACGGGCCACAAAAACCATAATATAGACGTGCAGTAGAGTTTTAAATGTTTCATGAAGATCACAACAGGAGACACGGTTGTTGGTCTATCTACTAAGACTTCTTTGTCCTCCTCCTCACCCTGCAGCACAGATGGCTTCATTCAGCCAGCTGGCCCTGACTGAATAATAAATCAGAAAAAAATTACAACAAATTTCTCTCCTGAAAAGTTAAAGAATGTCAAATGTAGAAGCAACAACAGCCATTTGTGTACATCATTGCTTGATAGACGGAGCCTTAATCATGTGTAATGAGGCCAGATGATCTCATATCAACATGGTAACACAGTGAGTTCTGGTGTTGCTGGTAGACATGTGGTCTTTGACTAATTTGGGCTTTAAACTCAGGACAGTGAAATCATAACCCAGTGGGACGTCCCCTCCAGGGTTTTCTGCACTTTAGTAAAAAGCCCTGTTTTTTACATTAAGCAGACGGCGCTGGGCTGGAGCAGTCTGGTGCTGGCTAGAGTACGGCCAAAGGGAGGGGCCGGTAAGCTCACATTACTCCTGGAACAGGAGCAGAGTAAACACCCGCCAGTCTGCTATTGGTCATTGTCCTGATCTCCAACAGGAAACTGAGCAAGGGTGGGACCGAGCGGCAAGGAGCGGCACGGGAAAAAAAGAGACAAAAAAAAAAAAAAAAGGCATTTGGAAGAAAATTCCTGTGCCGTTGTGGAGGTGGGGATTAAGAATGATGCTGAGCAGAGAGGCTGAGTGCTGCACTGTTTTGAGGAAACTATAGGGTCTGGAGGGGAGGAAGACAAAGTCCAGACAGCAGTCAGATGGTAGGTGGAGAGCTGGTCAGAGCACTAGTGTTGGAGTTAAAAGCTCAGGTCAACATGCGTTGTGGTACCGAGCGGATGGCACAGCAGAACACAGGAAGTAATCATACTCAGAGGGGGATCTACTTAAGTGGTTCCCTCTCAGGGATCTTATCAATTGCTTCCTGATGCAAGATGAGCCGTTGATCAAAAGACTGGGTGGACATAAAGACAACAAAACAGGCCAAGAAAACATCCATACCACTGACTATTCCAACAAGCTTCTGTGCTTTACTGGACAGAGCAGTCCATCTTGCTTTTCTGAGTGATTAATGGATTAAAGGAGATCGGGTCAGATTATTCAGGCAGATAATGAATTACTGTCTCTAGTACCTCAAAAGCCAGATTAGACCATATGTTCACCGAAAACATCACTTTACTGGTTGCCCCAATCAATATAGTTAAGTAGGAGTATTAACCCTCACCGTCCAGACCAAAATGGGCTGAAGTTACTACAATATTAACTGGTCGTATGTTTATCCCTACCTTATAAACTAATCCACCTCTTTTTGTCTATACAAAAAGGTTTTGTTTAATTATCTTAAAATCTTGTTGTGATTGTGTGAAAAGGGTGTTTTTATGGCCTGATTTGGAGGGTGGAAAACATGAAAATGACAAAATATTTGGGTTTCTGCTCATTTCTGATTTAAATGGGGTACATAATGAGAAGAAAAACAACTTGACTGCATGTATGTACAGCTGAAAAAGCTTAGTAACAACCTCATAGATCCTTGTGTCACTAACCTTCCTTATTTCAAGTGAAAAAATATATAATCATACTGTCTGTTGTTTTAACAGAACAAATAATTCATCATGCAGTAAAACTGTGCAAACTGGCTAATCAGTAATAGGCCCTAGACAGTGACAGACAGTGTCATGTAGGTTCAGGGTGTAATTTCATTAGCTTCGCTGAACCATTTAAACGCCCGGCGTGTGGCCCCGTGCGCAAATGGGGTTTATAACCCTGCATTCCACCGCAGCACCCCTGTGTCCAAATGCTGTAATGAGACAATCACATTCCAGCTCAGAAGAAGAAGAAAAAAAAAAAAATGCTGAAGGAAACTCCAGCTGCAGACAAACCTGACCAGGAATTCCCAAACTTGCAGCCTGGGGGACTCCCAGGGGCCTCTGATGGGATTCTAGGTGGTCCCCAGGCAAATGGAGGAAGAGTCAGTTTTCACTGTTACTACACTCGAACTCACGAGATCTCACGAGGCCCACCTAACTAAAACTATTACAGTGGCCCTGCAGTATACCGTATTCTACCTTCATGAAGATTATTTAAATTCACTTTTTCTTCATTTAAAACTAATGTTGAGAAGTGCAGATGTGACTTCACTGTCACTTTGACGGCTGTAGTTGTGGTGCTGTTGAACTGTACCGCACTATGAGGGTTTAAATGTGGGGATATACTAAATAGCAGACAAAATGCCGGAGCCACAGACCACTAGCCTGCCCATGTTACGGCGTGAATGACAGGACAGAGCCCGTCTGGGTGCCATGCAGCTGCTACAATCTCCGGCTAATAGCTGGTAGGTGATTGAATACAGCCAGCAGCCCATTACACAACAGCAGGACAGTGGTGTATTGTACGATGCAGTGTAACAGGCCGATGACTACACCCCCACATCCTGCCAAGTTCTGCACGTCCTTCATCAAAATAACATCCGATGTGTTTACTGATGACTCTGGACGGTCTGCCACACATGCCACGAGACGTCCTGTCACACAAAGTTCATTATTGAACGAGCAATCCTCCATATTAACATCAAACATGACTTGATGCATTTTGCCAATTAAGACCCTGCTAATTAGCATATTAAAGGGGAAATCCGTGAGGGCCACCGAGGTACCACAAGAAGAAGAGCAAGTATCGCCTGTACAAACGTGATTCATTTGAGTTTTGGTCTTGTTTACCTTCCTAATGCCCCGCTGACACACGTCTCCATCAGACCTCATCCATCTTCTGAGGATATAAACTCCCCTCAGTGACCACCGACCAGCTTCAGGCGGCGAGAGGAGCCGACGTGAGGGCAAAGAAGCGGCAAGGAAAAGCTGACGAACATCTGGAACTAATGAGAACTTGCAGAGTGCACAGACCCACCCTCTCCCCCGAGTCCGTATAGTCTTCAGTGAGCGTTCCACTTTTTGAGACAAGCATATGAATAAAATCAAATCAAGAAATTGTTAGAAAGTTGCAGCAGGTCACGCGTGAGGCGTGGGGAAAAGTTTTCACAGTGGAATGGCAAACAGAAACAAACACCCGAATGTGTTACTGGTTTAAGAAATGACGTGTGGGATAGGATTTTGGCAATGCCACATACAGTACAGCCCACTGTGGGACCGCTGCAACACCGAAACTCCCGCTTTCATCGGTCAAGGGTTGCGGTAAGAAAAGGGGGCAAATAAGCAAGAACGAAAATAACAACACAGCCTGTAGGCTGTGTTGTTATTTTAAAGGGACACTGTGTAGAAAATGCACAGCTTTTCCAGGGGTAATTTCCCCACGTGATGTGAGTTAGACCCAGTGAAATAGCAGGTCAGAATAAACCCGCGCTCCGGTATGACAGACAAACTGTCGGTTGCAACGGAATAGGTGTTGTCGTTCGGATCATCACGAGATTCTCCGGTAACGGCGCCCGTCGCCACCGCGCGCAGCCGGAGTTAGCCTCCGCCGATGCTCGGAACAAAAAAGGCACGCGCCGCGGGAGCGACCGCGACCCTCCGCTCAACATTCCTCCGAAGGCGCAGAGACCCGAGTGTGAGATCAAGAAAAAACCCGCTCGGCCCGGGACCCTGGGCGGACGCACACGCGATAGCTGGAGATGGGGAGGTTTAGGAGGATAAAGGACCCGTTACTTCGGAGAGGGAGAGGACCGGGGGAATGGGCAGGACCGACGCTTCACAAAAGAAGTCACACTCGCAGGAAGGCGCCTCGTCTGACGCGCTTTAAAATACAGCTTGACAAAGCTGCCGAGGACAGCTTTCAAACAGAGGAACTGGAAGTTTGTTGGGTTTTTTTTTCTCCCCCCCTTTTTTTTCGGTTCTTACCTGCCCTCTGGAAATCCTTTCAGCCGCCTCGGCCCAGGAGCGCTCAATGACAGAGAGACAAAAACACCGCAGCCAAGACGCTCCGCGCCCCCTCCCGCTCCTCTTAAAGGGCCAGCGGGCCACGAGGCCGAGCAGGCATCTCGCTCTCTCTCTCTCTCTCACACACACACACACACACACACACACAAATGCGCGGTCCACCTCCGTCATCTCCAGGGGCCTCCGAGGATCTGAAAGGCCCTCATAGACCTCCGGGGCGGCTGCCTCATGCTTCCTCGCCGGACCTACGAGGGAGGAACCTCCGGGGAAATCCAAACACCTCCATCGACCCTCAGAGTCGGTAGAAAAAGGCCCCTTTAGCACCACCACGGCCCTTTACGGCCACGAAGAGCCTCAGTGGAAGAGCCTGTCAGGACCCCAGTGGTGGTAGAAGTATTCACATCTTTTACATCGGTGAAAAGTAGCAACACCTCAAGGTACAATTACTCCACTAAAAGTAAAATTCAAAAGTTAAAATATTCATTGTGCAGAATCGCAACCATTATTATGACGGATGCATTATTGCATATGCAGCGTTTTATGCTGTAGCTGGATAATGTACAGCTACAGCTACTATTTTATATACTGTTGGGAAGTTTGATCCATTACACTGCATCATATTTTATAAACTGATCACACAGTTTGCGTGTAAAACGCCTGAGATACTGGTATAAACTAGCATAAAGGGAAATATTCAAGTAAAGTACAAGTACCTCAAACTGTACTTAAATACAGCACTTGCACGACCCTCAAAGCTCTAAGGATATCAAGAACATTCACCGCTTTCCAAGGAAGTCCAAGGACCTCCAAGGTTCCCGATGGACATTAAAGAACCTCAGTGGAACGACATGCATCCTCTCCACAAAGACCTTAGGACTTCAAGGTTGTCTCCCAAGGCCCGCCAAAGACCTTAAAAGGCTACCAGTGAAGTACCAGCAAGAAGTAGAACCTCCAAGGACATTTAAGGGGCTAACAACACTTCCAAGCACCTTCAAGGAAAAAAAAAAAAAAAAAAAAAAGACAGCAGGAAAGAAAGAAAGAAAGCAGAAATGAAAAACACAAATGTCTCACACAAACACACTCATACATACACACACAAATAGAAAAAAAAATTCTGGCAGGAAATATGCTTTAAAGGAGGAATATCCACAAAATATTTCATGGGTACATTCTGTACAATCTAAAAATCTTTGTTTCTAAGTTGTGAGATTCACAGATCAAAACATAATATTAACAGAAAGATTTGTATTCAGAATTGAATAGTTTACCCATAGCAGCTAAACTTGTAGACAAACACTTTAACAGTTCCGTATTGTGTTTTTAGGGCACAGCCCTTTTCACTCATATTTTCACAAGTGTGGACCTGCGGTAACCTTTTAGGACTTTCATTTTTCTATCACAACAGCTGAAATGTTAGGTCCATTTCATCTGTCTTCAATTCATCTGGAGAGAAATTGTTACTGAGTGACTTTGTCAACTGGAAAACTTCCAGTCTTAAGCTCTTATTGGCCGCGCCACTGCAAGTCATTGTGAAGTACCCGATTATAAAGGCAGGGTGCTCCGTTCTGGTAAATTACACAAACATCGCAGGCTACAATGTGGATCATCCTACGGGCACAGGAAATTAGACTAATGGTATAGAAAATGAAGGCCTGGAAGACATCTGGATCAAATAGATCTGTAATGTAAACGTTAGTGGACGGTGCAGGTCTGTGAAAATGCAGGAAGTAATGTGTGGTTTTCAAGCTGCATGTTGCCATATTTACTCAAGCAACAGTAGGTGAACTAATCAGTGAAATCCCTTCCACCTCTTCTATCACATAGTTAACTGCAGGCGTAACGGGTGTTCCTGATTAAAGGCAAGAATAAAAACAACATGACAGACGGCACTGATAAATTTAAATATTTCCAAACGTAGGAATACACACTAACATACTAACGTCAAATACCTTTACTAAAAGACTTGTGTGTGAGCAATGCTCAATGCACATGTCCTGTATGGTTAGTCTGGATCAGTCATATCTTTTTTTTTTTGTGCTTTGTTCTGTGTGTTTAAATAGACAATAAAGACACAACTTTTTTCCCCAAGATTAGGACAGCTGGCTCTGCTAAAAAAAAAAAAAAAAAACAAAAAAAAACTACCATAACAGTGCACTGAAAATTAAACCGATAATAAACTTCTTATATAATATTATGTTGGTCTAACATTAAGAGATTGTCTTACAATGTGATACCAATGGGACAAAATCACTATTGAGGAACATAGACTCAAGTCAAATGGCGATATTACATATTTTCAATAACTGTCACCAAGAACAGTTTTATAAATGTATCGCAGTGACTGAAATCAGCAATTAGAGTACTCCATGTGTTTACAGTGTCTATTCTTAAGATCTTTAGCCCCAAACAAAGCTGACCAGAGGCATAGGAGGAGAAATTTAATAGAATGCAGTAAAAAAGACAGTGTAAATAAATTAAAAAAAAAAAAGTTAATCTAATTGGTTAAAAAACAAATTTCCAGCCTTATAAAAAAAAAAAAAAAAAACAACAACAACAAAAGAAACACAGGTATCTTAGTAGTTACAGTGTTAATGTGCTGCAGTTCGTAGTACTACAATAGTGCAATATAATAGATACAGTAGTTGGAAATGGCTACAATGAATATAAACCTTCCACTGCCAGTGTGGCTGACACATACGTCTCTGGAGTGTTTTTTTGACCCAAGTTCAAATATAGTCTGCCTTAAGCTACACAGACACAATGCATCCAGTTATCAGACTGTACTGCAGGGTGATAGTAAATGTCACAGTTTGATCATGTTTGTGTGGGTGAAGGAGATGGCCTGGCTGAGGATAGTGATTCTGTGATTAACGTGATGTGACTGCAGTGCATTACAAGACAATTTCACAGTTTAAAAAAAAAAAAAAAAAAAAAACCACACATAAAAATCAATTTTTCCCCACACACACAGTAATGCCTTACTCTTAAACTGCTGCTAGAGTATGTCCTTCCTGGACTCAGCCTGGGACTGAGACCGGAGCATGGACAGAATGATCCCACCTCCTCTCTATAATGAATTCTTATAACTAGAGATGGGCAGATAAATGCAACTACTTGAGGAAGAAAGGAATGCCAGTTATTTGGTCTGCTGATAACATAAGAAAGCTCCCTGGGACTATTTAATAACTAAGTCTGGCAGTGACTACTACCAGGCATAGTTTAGAAAAAAAAATCTCTTACAAAGTAAATAAGGCCACGACACAAGACAGACAACCTACATCCTCTTCAAAAGCAAACACTAGGGAAAAAAAGGAAAACAGATACACTCATGAGTAAACCCCCAAAACGATAAACCCCCAAAACGATTTGGATACAAAATGTGTTTGGTAGCTCTAGTCCTGTAAAAATTAAAGTTTAAACCAGTTCAGGCTCAGAGAGATTTCTTTGGGTTTGTCAGGGAGGAGACTTCTTCTGAAAGCTTGGCTTTAAGCTCTGAGATGTCAGAGCCCTGCTCCGAATGACGATGTTTACAGTGCAGATAAACTTCCAGCATAAACAACCGAGGTTTTCTCCTACAGAGGTGTGAGTGTGGTGGTGATGGGGGAGATGGGAAAGAGCCGACAAGTGTGTGTGTTTGCGTGTGTGTGTTTGTGGGGGGGGGATTATGGCATGACTGGGTGGCCAGGGGGAGGGTGGGTAAAATAACGGGCTAGACGAGGAAGATGATGGTGCATGTGACAGTTGGTGCGCAATGCAAGGGGGGAGGGGGAACAGACGGGTAGAGATGGTGCTAATTTCTAAAGCTTGTTGTTGTGTGCTGTTATCCAGTTTTTTGTGCCTCAGCAGTCAACTCTTCGGAGACTGGATCTACTGTAGGAGTTCCTGAAGGAGAGAAAAGCAAGACGATAAAGAATCTTTAACTACAAGTGTCGTGGTTTATTTTCCTGCTGAACTAGCTTTAATTTGTTTTCTCAATAACATTTTAATGTGCATTTTAATTTCTAATTAGTTTGGATGATCAAACTACTTATTTTCCTCAATACTGAATCATCCCTGTGGCAGGTGCTGTTGACTGTACTGATGTTTTTCATTATGAACCAGCAGTCTACAGACACATGCAAACACAGAGCCGATGCCAAAAGCAGAGGAAAACAAAAACATATGGTGATAGTTTCCATGGTCAGGCTGAAATACTTCAAGAAGTGCACCAACTTTCTTTTGTTAATTAATATACAAAAAACAGAGGAATATGACAGTTATTAAGTCATTAAATATACAGTGCACATCCATATACTGGTGAAAAACACAGAATGTATGAATCTATGACCTAGAGAGTAATAAAGTTTGATTTTATGATTCTCTTGTGTTAGTTTAATGAGGTTGGAGAAGCAGCGTGAGCTCATTTTGTGTGTCTCCGTGCGTAGGCGTGTTAGAGTGTGTTTTATGTCTCAAGTTACCGTTGTGTTTGCGTGGTCTGAGCTGGCAGGGTTCTGTATAGCTGGGGAATCTTGCGGTTGATGAGAGGACCCAGAGCTTCTTTCAGTTTATTGTAGTTCCTCTCCAGCTCTCTGTGGTACTCCTTCTGATCTGGTCCAATCAGGGCTTTATTCTTCCTGAGGGCATCCTCACACCTGCAAGAGAAAGAGCAGAGAAGACACAGGGAGTTGGGATTTGTTTTTATTAGTTACACAGCAGTCTGCGTCTGGGCCGTGGAGTGTGTCATCACCTCTTAGTGAAGTCTTTAAAGCAGAGGCGCAGTTTGTTGTGATGGCGGAACAGCTTGGGGTCATTAGGAATGTCGGAAAGAAAGACCTGCGCCACCTCAAGGGGGCCCTGTGAGGGAGAGAACCTGTTACATATCTGCTAAGGAATGTCAGTCACTACTTAGAAACACTGACCCAGTCTTTCAACCCCATTCTAATGGGATTAATATTCCAGGAGGATGTGAGGGGAGGCAGTATAGGTGTGCAACCTAGGTTTTTTTTCATTTCCAAGTATGAAAACAGGCACCTGGTTGACAGTGGTTCCCACAGAGCCCTGCAGCACCATCTGCAGCATCTTGGAGTCCGCAGGGTCTTGGTTTGTGGCAAAGGCCAACTCCTGAGTCTTTTTCTGCATGTCCTCAATGGCCACCTCCATGGGGACAAGAATGATCTGGAGAATAAAAAGACAACAGAATGAGAGAAAGTCGTATCTTTTTATTTTATTTTTTCCATGTCCTACGTTGGCGTGGAAGCTGCCCACAAATCCCTCCTGAACAGAGACCCACCTCCTCCTTGTGGATAACGTTGACGCGTGTCTTGATGTAAGGGAAGGCGTGAGAAGTTGTCAGAATGGTTTTGCGTTTGTACTGCTCGTGCAGGTCGCCATGGGCTCGGCCGTCCAGAGTGAAGGGAGTACAGTACATGAAGGTACGCAGGTTGTAGTTCTTGTCAAAGTAAGTGATTCTCTCCTTTAGCTCGTATGTGTCAAAGTACGGCTCGACGTAGGTGATCTGGAGGAAGGCCTTAAACAAATACAAACACATATCAGTACAATTATACCTTTTGCTAAATCTGTACTGTTATATTATGAGTCACATATATAAATAACATGTCACCTTGTTGGGATCCAGTTTGTTCTTGTCCACTGGGTTGGAGTCCTTGATAATTTCAACCACCTCATCCCCAAACCTCTCTGAGTAGAACTCCTGTGCACCAAACAGATTGATCTTTAGACATGTGTTTCACATAAATCACTAATCAAACCATTTTTAGTATCACGATGAGTTAACGTGCCTCAAGTCTGTGGGAGATCTCGGCTAATTTGGTGATTGATGGCTCCTTGTAGACGAACTCTTGTTCATCCAGGTCTCCAAACCGACAGCCATAGAAACCAACCCGGAAGTAGGTCCCAAACATTCTCTAAACACTAAAGAAGGGATGAAAAGATGAGACGATTAAAGGGTGCAGCGGCTGAGTGAACTAAAATCAGCATGAAACAGACATACAGCTTGTTTTTTTAACAGGAGAACAGCACAAAACATAGAAAAAATTCACTGTAATAGAGATGTAAATCTTTTGATTTGTTCTGTTCATGGAGGTTGTGGACTTTACACATAGTTGCTTGTTTTTCACAAATGAAAACATTAAAATGTCTGGTTTAGTAATAGAAGTACAATCTCTGTAGGAAAAAGGGAAAATATCTATTTAGGCTGCAATGTAATTTGACCACAGCAGGAGGGTGGCAAAAAGGAATGGAAACTGTTTTGTAACAGTGGTTCAACTCAACTATGTCAACGGTGAAAGCAAGTTTTGTAACACTCACCAATATCATGTCACATGAGGGATGAGGAGAACCAGCAATGGGGAGGAAAGAAAACATTGTAAACACAAAATAAAAAGGAATCGCTGGATCAGTTTTATCTTAAATGTAATAGTCAATATGACAAATGAGCTTGTTACCTCCCATCCTGAACTCTGGAAAAGTTGAGAAAAGAAAAGAAGCACACCAGAAAGAAATTAGGATACAGTTTGCTATCTCATCAACAATAACAGCCCAGTTAATTGCTGGTGATCTGAAGATCAAGCTGATAACTCACTTGGTTGTAGACTTTGTTGAAGGCATCCTGCAGTTTTCCGTGGACAGTAGCCAGCTTTTTGAAGTCTCTGTTGGCTTCATGGATGGGCAGCAGAATCTTGTACACCTCATTTATGGCCTCGTACATGGCTGCCTGGGGTTACAGCAGAATGGAAAGCCAGTTCTACACATAACAGCTCGATCACATAACAGTCTTTCAGCCCTGATAACGCTGTAACCTTTTGCTGTGTTAACATGCCGCCTGTCAGCATGTGGTTGGAGAATGTGAGTCGTACCATGTTAAAAGAGGCAGCTGCTTGCTCCAGGAGGCCCACCAGACCAGACTCGCTGAAGTACTTCGCAGCACAAATCCCCTCCTCCTCTGGAGACAGGACATCATCAGATACTGCTGACTCCTCCAATACGTTGGATGAAATATTCTGAGGGAAAAAAAAAGGGAAGTCTGAATAAACATAAAATCTTTATATATGCTCATTTCAGCGATCACAAAGTTGAGTCTTGGTGCTGCAGTTTTGGGACAGCCCATCTCATTCTGCCATGCTGCTGCCCACATGTGTTGTTTATAGTAGAATGAGTCACCAATTTAAACAGCACGAACTGACCTGAAATGTGACGCAACCAATTGGCAGGTAGCGGCAATCCTCCAGCATGTTGAGGTATTCTGCCACCAGTGCAGCGCTGTGGACCAGACAGTGGGCAGCCTCAGCATGGTTCCCTCTTTCAGAGTGTTTTCCTGCCATGTTCTGGAGCCACGTAAGACGCAGGTCTGGTGAGTTCTGGTAGCCCTTTGCAATCCTGAAGTTAAAAATGAGAGAATATCTTCGGTTTTAGTCACAACACTTTATTTTTTATATGCCAGTCTCACTGATGGGCATCTCAGTACCTGTACATTAAGTCAATGAGCATCTCTGGATCCTGCTGATGCTCTTTCATCTTCACAGTGTCAGTAAGAATCATGTGCAGGTTGAACACCAGATCCTGGACCTGCAGTTTCAAAAGTGCAACACAGCACATTAATGAAGTCTGGCAGCTCCACATCTGGACGTTGTACGGACAGCGATGGCTTTTATGTACCTGCTCCGGGAAGGGCGTGTCACGCAGCTCCAAGTCCTCTTCAGCGTATGTTAGGATGGTCTTGAGAGACCGACGAAGATGCTCCTCATTGAAGTTCTGTGACGTTCCCACCAGGGAGGACAGAGACATGGTGACCTGCATCTTTACTCGTGCAAAGTTCTGGTCCAAGGAAAGAAATAGGAGAGATTGTGGCTCACAACACGAGAGAATCCACTCTATAAACATCCTGTGTTTGTTCTGTAGATCAATTTTTGTTGCACCGTGTCGCCAGCTATGCAGGAACATCAAAATGCAAAACGTCTAAACTTACATTTCCAATCTCAAAGTTCTGTCTCATGAGCAAGTAAAGAGAGGCAGACGCATGACTTCTGACAGAGCCGACACTGCTGCTGCAGTGACGAAGGAGACGCAGGCACAGGTCTGCACAAAGCTCAGTGTCCTCTTCAAACAGCATCTCTGGGAACTACATACAAAAACACACTCACTCACTTTGTATAATCCCAACAAAAATATATTAGCTACCATTTACTATTTGTTTCAGTAAAATTCATTTTTTTTGCACCATGATAAAACACAGATGCAGCATCAAAAAAAGAAAAGATACACATGAAATCCTTTTGTTTGTGTTTCGTAACTGTGGAATCAAGATGTGTGAAAAAGTGCAGTGAACAAGTAGGGAGAAGAAAAAACAGTGTGCTGAGTCACTAATTTATCAAACTGAAGTCATTTTAGATTGTTTAAAAAAGGATAATAAAACAGCTCTTAACTTTAATGGAGACAGTTGGCTCACTAATACAAACTGTACTTGCCTTGAAAACCAGGGCCCTCTGTGTAGTGAAGCAGTGCTGCAGGAAGAGGGCGCTCTGGTTGCCTGCCATGCTGTGGAGAAGCACTCTCAGCACACCGCCTAAAACACTTTCCTTCAGCTCTGACGCCACCACAGTCTGGGAGAGGACAGAGAAAAAAAAAAAAGAAAAAAAAGAAAACTTAAGGCAGGGGAATACTACACAAAATGTGTGTCAACAGCTGGCAAAGGGCATAGCATTTAGCACGGTAATGTTTTCTTCCGTGTTTTACCTTGACAATAATCTCCAGTGTGTCCAGTACTATCAGAGAGCCCTCAGTAGCTAGGTTTCCATCCACCACAGACTCCTGCTCGACCTCAGCTTTAGTCCTGTAACACATTATGTTACAATCATCAGTATTATATATCACACTTAAGCACCACTCAAATGAAGACACAGTATATTATACAAAAGCGTGTCCATAATTTAAATTCTTATCTTTAAATTCTAATCTAGAAATCTATCTAATTCTATGTACTATTAGGTAAGAAATTTACACTTTAGTTGCCATTGATGTAACTAATGTAAATTACATACTTATCGACTCTGTCTGTATTTTGTCTCCAGTGAGTGACGTTCTTTCTCCACCTAACGTTCTCTTGGCTGCCATAGGGACTCCTTTCTGGAAGAGTAAACAAATTACTATTTCCATGACACACACGACAAAAAAAAACCTTGGGAAAAGAAAAACCTTGGGGGAAAAAAAAACAAAAAAAACCAGCTACTGACACACACACATTACTGTGCTCTCATACAACGTACCTCTGCAGCGGCGGACCATCTCCTGACGAGCCCCAATGGTGCCCAGTATGGCCTCCTCCAGTCGGGCCTTCATGTCCTGAGACTTTTTAAACGTTAGGCTGTTGATCCTCTCCAGAGCTTTCTTCCCCTACATCGACCGCCAAACACCACACGTTAGAGACAAATAAAACAAATGTCAATTTAATAAAAACCTCCAGTAAACGGAAAAGGAATGAAAAGTACTTACAAAACAGCAGGGATACGGTATCGATTCTCTGATAATTAAGACAGTAAAATTTCTTGAAACAACTACTGATATATCTGTAATGATGTACTGTTGGTCTGGAAGATCCAAATTAAACAAATCTGAATATTGTTTTTGATGCCTATCGTGTATATCATAGCAGTGGCAGTGCCTGGTTATTGTACCTTGTATTCAAAGCAGGAGACACAGAGATGCAGCAGATCCAGCAGACGGTTTATTTGCAACACGGACAAATCAGACACCCAGCGCTCCAGGAGAGCTGCATCTGCATTCTTCAGCACCCACAGGAAGCACACCAGCAGAGTCCTGCTACACTCGGCAGACAGAGAGCTGGACTGGCGCCCAGCCTGATGAACACAAACATACAAACTCAGTGCCAGTCTTTGAATCTGCTTCAGTACAAAATGGCTGTTTAAAGAGAGTTGTGAAGAAAATGGACAGAGAGCCACCTACAGGCTAAGAGGAGCAGTTGTACTTCATAAAAGAACAACAACATGGGAAGAATGCAAATGCTCTTCCAATGAGTGTTTGTGTGGATTTACAGAAAGGCCAGAGTGATCATCTGTCAAACTGAGTCAGTTGCCTCCCACACAGAGGCCGTACTGCGACCTGTCAGTCTGTAGGGCCCGGGGGAACCGCCTGACCTCTGCCATTATCACTCACCACTGTGGGCAGCGCAAATGCGTTGGCTTTGGCATGCGGCAAAGGGGAGCCGGCAATCGCCATGGCAACAGACTGACTGATAGTGTTGCTACCGTCTGGGTCAGCATCGTCGGCGTGGGCTGAGGCATGGCGGACCCTAGCAGGCGAGGAGTCTACAAAGAAATAAGAAAAGCACTCTCAGGTGCAATAATGCTGGAAATAAAACATGATTATCTGGAGGAGGTGGATAGCATTATTAGCACACCGCATATATGTTCTGCTGACCAGAGAAGTCGTGGAGCTGATGCAATGTCTCCATGACGATGGGGATGAGGGGAAGGTAGAGCTGAGCAACGTGGGCTCTGACTTGAGGTTCACTGTAGCGAGGGTCTGCATCATGGCTGCAGAGCAGGGAGTGAACAGCACTAATGGCCTTTTTATGAAGGAAGAAAACCCTGTGGGAGTATATCAGTGTTTTTCAGACTGTGCACTTGTACTTTATACTATACTGTATTAAAGATTCAATCTCTGATGATCCCTGCTGGGAAATCAAGTGAAAGTCTTTATCAGTACACCGTATATGCAACCAACAACAACCCACCCTTCTCCATCAGGGTCAAGGATGAGAGAGAGCTCAGTAAGCAGCAGTCCAGACAGGAAGTGCTGCTGGCGAAAAGGGACGGAGAGCTCAAACATGGTGGCAACACTTTGGTCTTGCACCATACTGGAAAATGCCGAACTCTACAGATAGTGAGCAAAGGGATAGAAAAAAATGAGAGGGAAGTAACAGCAGGTTTAAATGAAATCAGTTAAATTACATTTTTATGCTTTACAGAAATACAGAGATATTGCTTTTTCAAGCAGCCTACAGAAGTGGAGGTTTGTTCCACCAGTACGCAAACAGCAAAGTAGATCCCCTCTACAGTATAACACCTGAAAAGTTAATGAATGAACACAACTATAAAGTTTTCTCGCATTTTCCAGTTACCTGTGAGGTGGTGGAGGAAGTTGAGGGGGAGGGGGACGCTGGAGGGCTGAGAATTGAGCACGGCAGGTTGAGGATGACGTAGTGCTCGTGGCTGCAGACGATACGAGTGAAGTCCATCCTCAGCGCATTCAGAGAGCTGGGGTTCTGCGCTGTGTGGAGCTTGTTGGCAATCTGTTTAGCACAAAAGTTTGTTTGAGACAGTAAGAAGCTGTTTTAGCATGTGCATGGGAGCACTGGGATTTAAAGTGTTTGATATTAGAGGAAAACAGGGAGGGGAGCAATAGGCACCTGTTTGTAGTAGGAACGGATGAGGTTGAACACAAAGCCCCGGTCCATGAGAGACAGCAGGTCATTCAGGAAGAAAGCCAGACTGCTGTTTAACCTCTCCACAAGCTCCACATCCTGAGAGAGAGGAGTAGATATTCAGGTGAGAAAAATAGGTGGATTAGATAAAAAGGAAAAATACAATACTGTACATTAGGCTATTTAAATCACTGGTTCTAACACTGGTCAAGCACCGAATAAGAGATAAGGCAACTTTCTATTCAACAAAAACTTTAAAACCACTGTCATCTTTTATTGGTCAATACTCCGCTCATTTAAAAACAAATGGTGTTCTGCCAGTTTCCTGTACCTTGTGGTATCGACTGGCAATGTCTGCACCGATGGCACACAAAAGTGCAGCAATGTCGTCCACAAAGCGGTCTGGGAATCGCTGACGCCTGGGAATGTCCATTTTCGATGTCATGAACAAGTGATGGGCCATGCTCTTTGTCTGAAGGAGAGGGAAAATATGTCACTTAATGTAAATGTTGCCTTTCCTGCTATAATAATGGCCCCTGTGGTATGTGTTTTGTGATTTGCAGCATTCTGGTCAAAACTCTTTAGATTTAGACTTTTTAAAGGGTGCTGTGAAATTGCTGTTAATTTTTCAAAGGCATACTGACCATAAGCTGGAAGAAAAACCAGGCCTGCTGCAGCGCTGCTTCCCTCACTGTGCTGGTGCTGACTACCCACTGTAATACCAGCTCCTCATGGAGTAGCTAGACATGAACCGACACAGACCATGAGGAAACAATTTCAGAAACTAGATGAGCTATTAAGATTAAAATTGTGTGTGTTTGTTGTCGCGAGGAGCGAGCCGTGAACTGTAACCGGTTTGTGAGGATAATTTTGCAATTGTTTGATAGTTATTAAGGCCCTAGATACAAACTGAAATAAAATAAGCTTATCATAAGTTAAACATTGATAGTAAAAATACACTGAACACAATAATCAGTAAACCTGCCACAGATTTACCTCTGAAATTTTCAGACAATTCCAGACAATAAACTATTCAGTGTAGGTGTATCAAAAAGCAAATCTTCAACTACTCACATATAGACACAATTGTTGAAATGTTATGAAGTTGTGAATGTTAATGTTAATGTTACTGAAAGTTGATGAATGTTAGGAAACAAAAATGTGTTACTTTGTTATGGTGACTGCCAGTTTTACAGTTTGTTATAGTAGATGCCAGTTTTACCTTCTTGGTAATCTGCCTTGTGGGAACTGAAAACAAGGCCACGCTGTCCAGAAACGCAGACATGCGATTGCAGCTGCGGTCGTTTGCCTGACATGGGGTGATGGTGAGGTGAACACACAGAGATGAGGAGAAAGTGATGTGAAAATGGATGAATGGAAATGGATGGGTGGCCAGAGAACTCTCTGTGAACTTTGATGAGTGCAAGGCTGGTAAGAAATCTGATGAGCCCCAGGCAGAGATTGTGTCATTAGAACAAAACAGATAGGGGATGTTAAGCGGCAGTGAGAAGATGGATTTTAAAGTATGGACAACGTGTTGTCGTGGATAAGAAGGTGTGACAGGTTGAACAAGGCTGAACAGTTTGATGGGCGGAAAGAAGCACACACATATACAACCACTGAGAACTGAGGTAGGAGTTGAGCCACGAGTTGATCAGAGATGGTTCAGGGTGGAGGTGGAGGTGATGAATGAGGAGAGGGAGGTGGAGGAGGAGAAGGGATTTGGCACCTGCTTGAGCTCACAGCTGGAGTTGGGGTTCCGACGTAGCACAGATCTGGAGCCACCAGGGGCATAAGCAGAGTTTACCCAGGAGTGCGAGCGGTCAATGCCCTGCCATAAGCCACCGGAGACACACAGAAAACACACACACAAACACACATAAAGCGGCAAGAGGCAAGGGCACAGTGAGTAAAGGGAAGATAATTACCACATAGGAGAATATGTGAAGGAGATATTTTGGAAGATAGAAAAATAAGGGAATTGAAAGGTGAAGGTAAAAACAGAAAATAAAGCAGGGGAGGGGAGAACAACGGAGGGACTGGAAGTATTGTATAAATCACAAAGGACAGCAGCACAAAGCATAATTGCATCTTTGACTTAAGCAGCATCATGAACTGTTGACAGAGTTCTCAATCAACGTCATACTACTGAATCGGCTGTGAAGAGACAAGACAAGGGAGGGCAGTAGTATCATCACAGCAAAATGACTGACTGATGTTGGATAAACATATGGCAATATGGCACAAGGGGTACCATAAAAACACAGACTTTTGTGCTGCTCTTTCTTGTTTATGTACAAGGGAAGCAAATTAGTCACAATCAACATTGGTAGTCATTACTTAACTGCAAGACCTTTTAATGCTACACAAAATGAAATTTTGCAAATTAAATTAATGTGCAAATTCGACAACTAATGCAGATAAGAATACACGTTAGGGCCAATACATCGGTGCAGATTTCTCACAAAACATAAGCGGATGAACAAGAAACTTCATAATTTTGCAGTATTTAACTTATTTCATGACTTTCAAAAGGTCTTAAAAGGCTTTTTCAGTACTTGCATCCAGGCTAACTACAGTAACAATTGTATAGCTCTAACAAATATGAAAAATTTTCAAAGACAAGCACAATTCACCTTGCTCCCTATGATCCTTTGCACCTCTTCATCAGGAGAAACTGGTGTACTGGCCAGGTCAGGGTTGGAGTTGCTGATACTCTTGGAGCGGGACAGGTGCAGGCTGCTTGGGCGGGCTGTTGCTCTCGACAAGGTGGCATACTGCATCGGCATCTCGTAGGACTGGCTCCCTCCTACTCATGGAGATGGAAGGAAAAAAGATGTTAGCAATCAACAGACGTAAATCAAATGACTGTCAGTGGTTCAATGAAAGCATCCCTTTCTGCTTATCGGATACATGTTGTACAGTTTAGTATGGTGACTGACCTGTCGGGGGCACTGTAGGTTCGGCAGTGGGTAGGCGGAAGCAGTAGTGGATGTAGGATGCCAGCAGGTTGTTGCGGCCATGCTGATCCTGGTTCCCCTCCAGGTTCTTGTGCATCTGGTTGACCAACAAAGCCATAGCTTCAAAGGCAGCACGGCCCAGGTTCACTGTAGATTAAGCAGGAGAGTAGCATGAGCCGCACATTAAATCATGCATAACTGTGGATTGATTGATTTATGCATGTTATGATTCACACTTCAGAATATAATCGTGATGCTTAGCCAAACCAAAATTTAACACACTTTGATGTATTTAGTGATAGATTTTGTATTGTCCTGACAACTGGCATATCGGGCGTTCTGTCTTGTATGTCAAAGTAGTTGACGATAAAGATTTTGATGAATGATGCATTAAGTGAATTAAACAGTTTTTTTTCCCCAAAACAATAATTATGATAAGAATAATCATCATCACATCATCTACTTAAATGATCGGAATAAGCAATTTAGCCTTGTTCCAGGTGCAATTCTCCAGCAGAATTAATGTGAAATAGCTCTCGCTTTCAGATCTCACTTACCAATTTGGCCTGCAATGACCGGTGGGTAGACGATGAGCTGAATGAGCTTGTTGAGCAGCTGGTGCAAAAACCTGACACAGGTGTCCAGCAGAGCCCCTCTCAGTGCAGCCATGCTGGCCTTCAGCTCCCCCTCCATGTTTGCCTCGGTTATGATGACGTCCTTCAGGCGGAAGGGGAAGGAGTACTCCTCCAGAACATACACTAGAGTAAAGAACTTATCCAGATGGGGGTCCTAGAGGTAAAATCACAATAAATCATAGCTACCAACTGAACTCAGTGAATTTCAATTTGGCAGCACTGTTCTTATATTCCAGAACACTTTTAAGACAGGATCCAGGGTCAATTTGATTTTTTTGAATATAAAGTAAGAAGAAATTATATTCAGACACTGCTCACAGTACATGTAAACCTAAAGAAATGTAATGTTCTTTTGAATAATGAATATGTATATGAAAAGAATTCTGAGTTATCAGTATCTCCTTTGTCTCTAATATGCTCCATGTTTTCTTTCCACAGAAAAACTAGGGGCGTTTACATTCACATTAGATAAAAACAATGGATACTAATGTTAATTATTATAATTACCAGACCACTTCCAGTAACACTAACCTCATTCCAAAGGTGCTCGGTATAAAAAAACATATTTGTGTACCTGGGTGTGAACTGAAGAGGCTGCTGTCACCTCAACATTGAACACTCCTTTATGATTATCCACCCACTTCATGCCTGGGAGCTGAACCTGCCACAGAGTGACATCCAACTCATTTAACACTCAGTCAAATCACAAAGGAGTAGGTGATGGCAGGCAAAGTGATATTCACACAATCTCTTTAAACACACTCACATCAGGGGTGAGTACAGAGTAGCTAGGTGGAGGCTTTTCTACTGAGACGGGCAGACTGAAGGAGCCGGTGCGTAGTCGGCCATGCTGCATCAGAGGGATCCACTGCGGGCAGGGAGAGACACACGCGATCTCTTAACCATGGCAAGACAACAGAAGGAGCTTTCAAACAAGTGAGTGTGTGGGTGGATGTGTTAAATGTGGGCCAGCTGAAGGAGTGTACTCACAGTGTAGCCCACAGGGGTCTCCAGAGGAGTGTTCTGTTTGGGCTGGCAGCTGATGTGGTAGAAGGTGAACAGCAGATGGTGGTTGTCGGTCAGATTGGCAGGAATCTTCATCTTCATCTCTTCATAGAACTCAGGAGACCTTCAAGGCAAAGAGTTAAACACAATGTTTATAAAAGACACTGTGAAATAAGAAAAAGTTGGAAAGACGCCAGTATAAAGTCAACAGGTGATTTATCCGTACTTGTTATGGTAGATGACAGGGGTGTACGCCTCTTTCATGAACTCAGAACAACTTGACTTTCCAAAGATGACCTGGTCAAAACGACAGAGTATAAACACATTCGTTCAGTGACCATCAGGGGGTACTCTTTTGACAAAGTCAAATCACTGCAGTCTTGTCAATCTTTTTAAGAATTTCATCTTCTTCACTTTGTTCACTTTGCAAATAAAACACACTTTTTTCTACTTCTCATGTTCTTTGGGTAGGTAATATTACGACAGTTCACCTGAGCCAATAACTTTAAAGCAATTCTCCTAATATACTTGAACATCTAACACTCAAAACCTTTAGCCTTGAAACCTGGCTAACACCCATGCAGTATATTTAGCTGGATTTTGGTGTTTTGAACATACCAAGAATGTAGATTACACGATAATAAGAAATGGATTATATTGGAGGAGTGGTGTGAGACGTTTCTGTGGACATTTTGACACTATTTCTGCTTCAACTTGTCACCACTGGAATCCATTGTAATTGGAAAGAATTTAATCTGACAGCCTTCCTATAAACCATAAGATTTTAACTGTGACTTTCCAGGCCTACAGGGGGTGAGTGGTTGATACACAAAAGGTAAATTTGGGCGGAGTATCACTTAAGCAAGCACTGTTTTCTGTGCGTTGACTATTTGATATTCAATTAACAAAAATATATCAGAGTTATTACGCAAAAGATTTACTGTACTAAACTAGACTAGACTGTTTTGCCAACTCTGTTGCTCATAAAATATGATGCTTTGAAGAGGTTCACTTTTCCAAGAGGACCTCATATAGGATTTCACTGCCTCAAGCTTTTCTTTGTGACTAGAATTTCATTTTCCCGAGAACATCGCAGTCACGTGTGACTCACCGGCAAAGCTAGACTGGGGTCCTCTCCTGCCATGAACTGAACCTTCACGGCGATGTTTCTCACTGAGCCCTGACGACTGCTGAAGTTCAGAGTTTGTGGGTAAACATAGAGCAGATTCCTGAAAGGCAAAATGATGCAAGGCATAGATTTATGTCTCATTCACAGGCCTTTTAGTTCCATACTCCATTTGAGCCGTGCACTTAATGATTAATTTAGAAAATGTCCCTTTTTCTAAAAAAGATTCAAGTCAGTAGCTGCCTTCATCAGTCATATTTTGTCCATGGCCGTCCCTATATCATGCTTTAAACTGTTACCATAGTTGGCTTGAGAAGGAGAGAACGATGACCTGGACAGAGGTTAAAAACTGAAAAACCATGAAGGAGTTAAAGGAACACTGATCGATGGTTAAAGTTTCAATCCCTGGTTTTAGCTTGTTATGTTGTAAACATTTGTCAACAATTTCACACATCATTCTGCATCTACAAAAACATATAATGTTCTAATCGTCAGAAAATAAAATATATTTAGTTTTGTGTGTGCACAATGTGACCCATTACTGGATTTGCTTGGTCCAAGTCACCTTAACTCCTCTCCAAGTCAAACATTAGAGGTAACTTTTGTTCATATTTTGAAACAGCTGGTTTTATCCATTTGTCAAGAGCCCTTGACTCACCACAAAATCACATATCTTTGATATAACGTTAAATAACATTTAATGTCCATATTGTCATACTGGTCATTGGAAAGCATATAGTCTCCTCACCAAAGAGAAGCGTGCTACACACGTTATGTATGTCTCATGTGTTTGTGACCTAAATGAGAAAATGAGTATCTCTGGGGTTAAATTTCAAGGTAAGGTCAGTGAGACTAAGGCCACAGAGAAGACCTGTGATCGAACCACTGCTGAGCTAATGTTTTACCATGGTATTGCATACATCCAATATAAGGCACAGTGACCACCCTACAAATTCATCATCCAGGGGCTATTCTGATGATGCTAACCTCTGCGCAGCTGTGTTAGACAAATATGTATTTTTTTTTTTTTAGCTTTCCTTCCTCATTTGTTAGATTTTATGTCAAACAAACTTTCTCCGAACTGGTTGAATTGCTGGAAAAGCAATCAGAAACAACCGAGTGAAACAGATGACTAGACTTCAGTCAGTTTGTAAGCGACAGTTATTATCAAGATGATCTGGGGCCTGTGCATGATATGTATGGCTGGGGGTTTAAGAGCAGTCCATGCAGGTCCGCTCACGAAGACCAGCAAGATGGAAGACATGACTGCACCACAGGAAGAAGTCAACGTGCTCATATTTGGTGTCATACAGTTAAGCGAATCCCTTAACTATGTTTATGAAACCACTGAAGCAAAGATAGCGAAAATCAGCCAGACTTTGAAGAGCCATGACAGGACTCTTCAAAAGTTGGGAAAGCAGACAGAGCAGGCCTTTGAGGTGGAGAAACAGATGAAAGAAGTGATACAGTTGCTACAGGTAAGAAAACACAAAAATATGTAAACAACTGATTTCCCATGTGCTGTTGCATGGTTGTGTTATTACAAGAGAGATAACCACTGAGAATTAAAGCTACAAAATGCAGGAGCAGAGGAACACAGAGGCAGTATGTCAAGTATCTAATGTCTACATCAGATAAAACATCTGTTTATCTGTGTATACAGCTGAACAGACATAACAATGCAGGTCTCTGGTGATTTGAAAAAAATTTAAACAACAATGCCTTATACAATGTCTACGCAAACCCTTAAGTAGCTATTCCGTGTTCTGGCACCTCACTCTTTTTCTTTTTTATGACCCATAGTCGATTCTTTAATTCATTTTCCTGATTTATATGGATAAATCAAACTCTTTTATCTGAGATAAGAGAGTGAGTGTCATTAGAAAGCTGCATGTTATACTGTGGGGCAAGCAGCTGCCAGCTGCACTGGGATCGTTGATGGGGGAAGAGGATAATCTGGACAGATGCTCTTTTGACAGGCCCAGATGGCCAAGCAACATGCTCAGACCAAGATGACTACAGACTGGCTGGACAGCATGGAGCAGGAAGAGGTGGAGCTGAAGACAAAAGTGAAAAGGTTGGAGACACATCTCAACAACTCCATACCCACCAGCATCAAAGAACTGCAGGTAGAGAAAGCTGAAATCTTCTTTATAGTTACAACTTACAGATAGAAGAAACAACCCTCCGTCACCTTCACTGTCACACCAGCCTGCCAACATACACTTTTGGATAAGGCAAAGGCACTAGACAACTTTACATATTTGAATACCAGTCACTGACTTACTGACGTACAGTTAATTGGTTACTTTAACTTTTTTCCTCTTTTTAGAAAAGAGCAGATGAGCACTCCAACGTCTTGAAAGGTTTACAGCATTTGATGCAGTTCCAAAAAGAGAACATTGAGACTCAGAATGAGCAGCTGTCAAAATTGCAGAAGATGGTGAGTCACTTGTTCAAAACATTTGATGTTTTGAACCAGTGATCGTTTCGTTTAATAAAATGTACTATTTTATTTCCTTCCTCCAAAATGACGCTATGACATAGTTTCAGCTTTGAAATTCACCACTGAGGTCTCCCAGTCTACACAGCTCTGAATGGAACGTGTCCACCTGGATCTCAACTCTGGAATGTCACTGCACTCCCTTCCAACCCTGGTGTTCCTAATAAACTGCCAACTGAGTGCATTTGTTATGTAATATTTTTTGTGTCTTTTGTTTGTCTGACTTTGAAGTACTTGGTAAACTTTGTTTTTAAAAAGAGCCATTCAAATAAAGTTATCAAATTAAAAGATTTTGTTTCACCAAACAGTATCATGGGTTATTTGTAACATATACTTGTTTTTGTATTTATATATTCTTTTTACAAAACAATTATATCAATGAAAATGTTTTTTAATTTGAAATTCAGGACCTGCTATCCTCTTTCCTTAAAACTACAGACTAAAGCAAACAAACACAGTGAGCCATTTGTGCAGTAACAGGTTGAATGTATGTTTTTTCGCTCACCTATAGGTGGTGTGTGGCGTGTATACATAGCGAGCAGGGAACTCTTGAACCTCTTTGGTTGGGCGAACACGCAGGTCAGGGTAAGGCTTTACATGAAGCAGCTCCGGTGACAGACAGTAATGAGGCAAGTCCGGAGCTGGAGAGATGTCGATCTTTAACTGGGCTGAGGGACAAATACACAAGAAAAAAACAATGCAAAAGGATTACGAATCATCTATAAACATTCGTACATTAATTCGTATTTACAAGGACAGTAAATATCTTGACTATGTGTGCAAGCCATGCTCACCTGTGACGGGTCTCAGTCTCCGCAGAACGGATGACGGTCTGCGCATATCTGCCAGAAACTTGTAGAGGTCCTCATCACTTAGTCTGTCCCCCTCCTTCATGCATACAAGCAGAAGAGTTGAGTTTGTGTTGAGATTAAAAAAATCTTAATATAGAATAGTTATAACTACTGTCTACTAAAATACACAAAATAATGAGAGACAGTAATTTTGGTTGAAGCATTTGAGCAAACGTCTTTTCGGGGAGACTGCAGATTACAATCTGCATTTGATTTTACCACACGAAAAGATCAACTGAAATATATATATTTAACTATACAAATATGGGTTTTATTGAAAAAAAAAAAAAACGATGATCAGCCTCCTTCAAAGAAACCAATCCCCTTGATTCATATACCATTTAATAAATATGGGAGGCAGGTGTGTCCCAAGTTTTCTAGCATCTTAACTTTTGCTGATTTCTCCGTCTCTTTAGTTACATGTGGTGTAACTCAAACTATTTGGTACCAGTTGGTTCCTCACGTTTTGCCATTACAGCTTCAATAGTAAAATGATGGGTAATTTACAAAACACATCATAGTCAGGTCAACTGTAACAGTACAAAAAACTACTTGAGCTTTAAGTATGTGTGGCAACTAGACAGAGTCTGACCTGTTTGAAGAAGTTGGTGACAGTAAGTGTTGCTGGTCGGAAAGTGGCAAAGTTACACATGTCATCCCCAACACTCATCCGCTCAAACCCCTTCTTCTTTCTCTCATTCCATGTTCCAAGACCTTTTCGCTCTGGTAGGAAGACAAATAATATAAATTAGTGAGGCCTGTGCATGAATGTTAATAATGCAATACTTTTATCACTTTCAATAGTTGAACGCTGTGTGTGCGTGCATGTGTGCGACTGTAGAACGTGTTTGGAATTGGTAGTACCAGAGTCAGAGTCCGGGTCTGACCGATCCAGACCTCCCACACTGCTGACAATATTGAGAAGGTGAATGGCCGTCCAGGCAAAAGGCATGCGAAAACGACCGAGACGACTGCATGACTGCTCTGCCTGCAGACGCAGCTTCTCCAGCTTCTCCTTGTGCTGAAGTGGGACAAGGGTAGACAAGATATGTTGACACCAAAATCAAAACATATAGATAAACTTAAAATATGCGCAATAGCCAACAGATCTGAAGGGAAAAGAGGATAGTAAATATTGAAGCTACTAGCCAGAATTGAGAAATGCTTGTGATTAGACAGTAAAAGGGTCCATGCTGGCTGCCAGCCCTGAGCATTGCAAAAGTTTAAAACACATTTTGGCTCCATTACCTTGGAGGAGTCTGATTCTTTCATCACCATGTAGGGTTCACAGCATTCTCCAATGTCCCCTTGTTGAAGGACTTTCTCAAGCTGAAATACAGTACATGCACATGATTGTTAACACATTAAAGCACATTGTTTATCACACAATATCTCAACACTATTTACAGTCTGTATTCAGATCAAATGTAATTGTAAGTAGCATGTAAAATGCTTAGGGTAAAGTGAATATCTGTGTGAACCAATAATTATCTTACACCATTAATTAAGTCAGTTTATTCTGTGTAACACCAGGGTTTCTCAGTACCTTAATGACTAGGAAGATATCAGCGGAGGGGTATGTGATGGAGAAAATGGCAGAACGGGCCAGTGTGGATATGGCTATGTGAGGTGTGTGGGGTTTAAGCAGCCCTTTCATCTGATCCGAGTTCAGGTCAAAGTAGAAATTCTCAGAGATCTGTTGGGAGGGAAGATTGAGATAAACGGGAAGCAGAAGAGGGAGGGGAAGGAAAGATGATAATGGAAATGCATATCAAGGGATTTTAATTCAGTTATGACTCAGTGATCTGAACCACAAGACCACTTAGACCTTTTTGAGAAAAGGGAAATTCAATTAGTCAAGCATGAGCTCAGCATTACATAAGTGGTTTTACAGACTGAAAGTCATCGGAACAACACTCATCATAGCAAATAAAAAATCTGATCTATTCCAACAGAAAATACCTTTTTCTTTTCCTTGACATCATAGAGGGCAAGTGTTCCAAATATTGGCTCAATTTCTATTTCAAACCTGAAAAAATAAAAAATATACAGTGGTTTTCAAATATGGACAGCATATAATAAAGAATCAAAGCATGACGACATAAATGTCACTTATATGCCAAATGTTACTGACTTCAGAGACAGACACTTGACCATGATCCTCTGGCCAGAATGTTCCTTGGGCACTTCAGGAGCAGTGCATCTCTCTACTGCTTCATCCTGCCACACAGACAACAAAGCCATGTACAAAACACACACACACACACACACACACACACACACACACACACACACACACACACACACACACACACACACACACACACACACAGAATAACATTTACACAGATGTCATGGCAACGTAGCACCAGAGAAAGCAAAGGCGTGTACACAGATATAAAGAAAGAAGGATGGAGCGAGAAAAGGATAACACAGGAAAGAAAAGCAAACAGTTCCCCAGAAGTGGCTGGGTTTCCACACATTATGGACATTCACTTTATGGGAACATTCAATATTGTTACTCTGAGCGGAAACAAATGGCCACTGCATGTACTAATATTTCTGTCAGAGTGTTCTGCTGGTTGCTGTTGTGAGCAGTGATCTCTGAGATTAAGTTCCAATCAATCTGTGCAGCTAGTATTAAAACATTTTTTTATTTCTTGTTGATGACATGTGGCTTTTCATAGTTTATGCTCTTATACTTATTTCAGCCATAGTGGTTATTGCTGCAAACAAACATAAAACTAAAAGTTTTTCTTAAACTTATTTCAAACGTTCCTCCTAAATGCACCACAGCCTGTGTACCAGAAGTTTTCCCTAATAGAATCATGCTTGCCCCTTGGTTGTCTGTTGCTAATAGCTTGTATTAAAAGATTTCTCCCATGAAACTGGTCAGCAGAAATGGTAAGCGTTTATTATCAGTGTGGTTAGCTACTAGATTAAGGTTTAGACAATTACCTCATTCATTAAATATGTGGCCTTTGCTGTGTGATGTAGGGCCACAGGTCACTTTCTGAAGAGCATAAGAGGCCTAATATTGTATTTAACAAAAACGTAATCATTTCTATTGATTTTGACCCTGGCCAAAATGCTACCCTGCGTTAACTGGGTAGAGCTTAAGAAACTATATTATATAATACAAACCAATAATCAAGAATTGTGAAGAATATAAATTTATATGATAAAGTCACAGGTTTATTACTTTAACATATCCTGTTCCACAACATAGGAGGATAAGGCTGGTGTAATACGAACCTCATCAGGGGGAGGGTACAGGCCCAGCAGGTCACTGTGGCGACCCTGCAGGCGTGCCTCTGTATTGCGGTGGTCCATGTCCTCTGCGGCTGTACGTTCCAGCACAGACGGCAGGAGAGCATCTGGGGAAGAGTTCTTCAGGTCAAAGATGCTGGAGGCCCAGCTGCCCCGAGGGGTCTCATCAAGGCTAACTGACCGACGCTTTGCGTCATCCTAAAAAACATAAGAGTGAGACAGAGGGGTGAGATCATTTGTTTTTTTTTTCCCTCCAGGCAACGATATTTTTGAAAGATGACGAGAACAGTATGGCATAGATCCCATAACCTTATTACCGTTAGCTATTTAATATGATTCATATGGAGAATGTGCAATGGATAATGGACTTACTCATTCTCCATCTGCTCAACTTACTGAGCAGAATATCAATCATAACGAGACACATGCCTCATTGGTTGGTTTTCTCCCCATCTCTATTTCCAGGTATTAAATGATGGGAGTTTCAGGAGCATGATTAAACTTTTAAGCTTTTGCTCCTGGCAACAATGCACAGTTGCCAGGAGTATACACGGTAAATCAATACAAATTGTTTAATGAACCTACAATGACCGAATGGCCATTCAGTGTTTACGATAACGTGTCACTTGAATACCACCATCAGCTACCTGGTCATCCTGGCGCTCAGCAGCTGCAGCCTCGTCCAGTTCAAAGGTCTGTTTGACCAGCCCTCGCTGCCTCTCTCTCTGTCGCTCAGAGTTGTGAGGGGTGTATGTGGTGCTGTAGCGCTGATACCTACGGGGAAAAAGTAAAAAGTTGTTGCAGTAATATCGTAACTGTCAATAATGTGAAGAGTGAACGTGGAAAAGTGGTGCACATTATTAAACAATAGGTGAAAAACAGATTGATTCAACCAGTACCACGACTAACACGGCTTACTTTCTTTGAATGACAAGCCAGTCATCTGTGTAGACTGCTAAGGCATCTCTCACTCTGGGATCCAGTGAGCTACATAGAGAAACACATAAATAATTGAGCAAAACGTGTCTTTAATATTTATGTTCATTCAGTGTCACAGAAAGGAAAGCTTTGTTCCTATCTGTAGGGATGTTTGTCTTCCATTACAGTTATATTAATCCCCTGTGTGTGTGGTTGTGTTAAGAGCATAGAGGGCTGTGTGTATTACGGTAGGGGTTGGTAGGGTTGTGTTGGCCATTAGCAGCTGGACTTACTCCTCCTCCTCAGGCAGTGGGGGCTCCAGTGTAGTGCACTCTTTGTCCAGCTGGAGGAGCTCCAGGTCATCCTGGGGGAACTCCATTAGCTGTCTGAGAGGGCCAGGCTCCACCCCGGGAGCGTGACTGCTAACATATTCCTCAAAGTCCACAGGCTCAACCACCTCTGTCAGGGGCAACTGTCAATCAACATTAAAATATGACATACCAATAACTATGACATGGCCATAATAACAGATCCTAACTTGATCACAAGGACAGGAGACAGGATGGCATTAAGATAGACTGATTAAGATAGATGGAATTTCTAATATTCATATGATACAAAACACAGAAAATGGATGAATTTAGAACTGAAAGGTATTCACGTAAAAGACAATATTCATCTTTTTATTATGCATCCTTGAGAATATATGAATGTATCACAGAAAATCTTTTGTTTGTGTTAAGTATCTAAAAATGGGCCTTTCTCACTCAACTCAAGGTGTCACAAACTTTGATTAAATGACAAAAACCTGTACGCTATACTTATACACTTTCACAAGATACTAAAGGGTAAGATTAATGTTGTGTTTTAATGTTGTGTTATGTTGATAACATTTCGTTTTCAGTTTTCAGTTCTTCATACCCTTACTTTCCTTTGTTTGGGTTACAGCCAAACCAGAATCGGCCACAGAAACTACTGCTACCAGTCGAATTACTGTACGTAAAACCACTGAAACGTTTACATAACCTAAAACCTCTTTTAGCTTGCCTTCTTTGCCCTTATGAAGCACTTCTAGAGTACAATGAGTAAACAGACTCCTTTCTACCACCTATGTCTGGTTTCTCAGGGGTTTTTTGGTTCACAGCAGAGTCCACAGCGTATTCATAAATTTCTACTGGACTAATTAAAAACTTGGCCGTCATCGTTGTAATGTGACAACATTTTTCCCAAATCACAGCCTCTAATGTAGGCACCCTCTTGTTCGATTTTAGGTGAATATCAACGCAGAAAGCTAGCCTGGTTGTCAAACAACACAGGTGAGCGAGAGCAGGTATATCGTATTTCAAAACCACCTCCCTTCATGCCTGCTGTCAACACCAATTAAAACTAAACTCTCCTGCATTACTTATATCTAAACTTAAACCTATAACAGAGTTACGCCCATCAACTTTTGAACTTGCTAATTGGAGCTTCAAACCTGCTGGCTGGAAACTTGAGATAAACACAGGGTGACTCACAGGGTGGTGTGCACCGCCTCGTTTCTTGGATAGCTGAGGAGAGCCATACTCTCTGGACACTTGTTTTCTGACCTCTGCAGCAACCGTCCTAAACACGAGAAAGACATAAAAGATTTGTCAGACAGTCAAACATAGAACTAAAGAAGAAATTAGTCCAAGGCACGACAAATCTATGAAAACTCCCTACAAAAATCATGTCAAGATGGGGGATGTTTAAGATAAATAAAATATAAAGTATTTCATTTGATGTGTGGATGCATAAATCTGATAAAACCACTGCCAAAAACACAAGGCCTAATTGAATTATTATAGGACAAGAGAAATTTGCATTAAAAAAAACCCTTTTTAATTCTTTACTCAAGGTCTCTCTCACACTCATTTCAATTTTCCAGATTCAGCGTTAAAGCATTATTGCAGAAGCACCTGGCTTGGCTCAACCTGTAAGTTTCAGAGAGATGCCTATACAATCTATGAAGCCCTCCTCCCATTACACAGTTTTCAGCTTTTGGTACTGGTGGCGATGCTGAAGGCCAGCAGCTGTTCTGAATAAGGACTAAAGCGGATCTCACAGAGAGGTGGCGAGCTGGCTCAAGGGAGCAGGCACAGAGCCAGAGCTCTGTCCACGGCCTTTATGGACTAACGGCAAATGGGAGGCTTAAAGAGAGACAATGCAGGGGAAAAAAAAAGAAAAAGAAAAAACAATCCTCTCACAGAGACAGCAAGCAGCTGCTCCTCTAGAACCCCAAAATGTCTGTTTCTCTCATATACGCGACTGCAAAGGCTCTAACTTATCCCAAACCATGGTCCTCATGATTACATAGCAAAAGGTTCATGCCTTCATTCCGGCAATACACAAGGACAGTAGTGCAGAGAAGATCTATGTCCTCTACTCCCATCTCTAAGATACAGCTAGGCTTTTTAAATTCCTGATGATGGCGAAACAGCCTTATTTGAAAGTAGCCCTTTTTTGCATGTTTAAACTTTATGAGGGAGTACTACATCCTTAGACGGCGTGGAATCAGTTTCTGCTGCTCTGCACGCCGCCCTTTTAAAACAGGAAAAAGGGAAGCTATCGACTGCGAAGGCAAGAGCCAGAACACCCCTTCCCACCCTTTCCTGCATCCGGCACAACACAATGGTCTGGGTCCCACTAAGGAGAGGAAAGACAGGACTCGGGGAATGTAGTGGGAGACTGTTCAATGAAGCTAACATCTCTACAGGATATGTTATTGGTGATCAACAGGCATATAAATAAAGTAACCAAAAAAAACACCAAGTCCACCTTGGGATGGAGCTTAGTCCAAAGTTTCTAATTAACACAATCCAGGCGTGCTTCAAGAAAAGTTTTCACTGAGGCGGCAAAATATCCACTTGTAGGTCAATGATAGGAATCTGTGATCCTGTTTGTTTTCTCATGGGCTTGTGGAGTCGCAAGACTAAGCTCTTTCTTGATAATCAAATTAACTGTGACGACAGGTTGATTCAGTGCAATTGGAACAGAACAACCCTGGACAAAATAAAGGTGCGGAAGAGCCCCATTTGTAAAAAACAAACAAACAAACAAACAAACAAAGAACAAGCAAACAAACAAACACAATTAAAATTTATTGCAGCAAACAGGGAAGGGTTTGGCTGCAAAAACTTCCACACACACACACACACACACACACACCGGTGTCCTTAAAGCACGTTATTCCCAACGCCAGCTGACAGATATGACGTGCCTGGACGTTTTCTCCTGGACTCTGATCAGAATTCATTTTGTATCCTAAGACACACTGGTTTTTCCATGCGGTGCTATACCTTGTTATGGAGAGGGAGAACCAGTTTACAACATGTGGAAACAGGTTACTACATTAATGCTGCGAGGCGTTCACACGGCAACGAGAACAAAACATCCTAGAGTCACTTGGTGCCATTTCGATATGTTGGGAGCATTCCCCTCGGTGTTACTAAATTTTGATAATCCGAAATGACACATCTCGGCCATTAGATTAGCCCTGGGCTTCACAGTGTCATCCTTAAGTAGCTCGATCATTGTTGATGACAATGCTCTTACGATGCTACCACAACGTACTTTTAAACGGGCTATTAAACTCTTTCAAAGTGTAAGAGAGTATCTATAGGAGCGCAAGACGCCTCGGTAAAGTCCTGTTTCATCTCAGCACGGTGCAGTTGTTTTTATACTACCCGGTGGATGGTTAGCGAAATATAAATACAGAAATCCTAGCTTAGTGGCTATATGTTCCGTGTGTCAATCTCCCACACAACTGCAGCTGTTAGTTAAACAATAACTTCTGTTACCGACTCACCGGTTGATTTTGTGAGCGAACGCCCTCCTTTCGCTGGCCGTGGATGTCATTTTTTTGTCCCCATGTGAAAGAAACTCCTCGAAGACAAACAGAAAGCGCTCTCACCGCCGCCGCCTCCTCCTCCTCCTCCTCCTCTGCTCTGTCTCCGTCCAGTCTTGTGCGGGGACGCGGGGACGCGGACACTTCGCGGACCGCTTCCTTCTCCACGCCGGGACCGGGCAGGGATCCCTCCTTGTTCCTCCTAGCGGCCGGGAGCTGAACCGTGGCCGTTGGTGTCAAGCCCGTCACGATACACGCGCCACATCGGCTGAAACTTCAAAATAAAACCCCTTTTTGCTTGCCGCACAAATTCTTTATTAAGTTATACCTTACGACACGACACCCGTTTTGTGTCATCCAATCCACAGCGGCATTTTTTAGAATTATAGTAAATTCAAACTACGGTAACGGTGCTTTTCGACTTCAATTCGCCATACAAGTCTTCGCCTTACTTCCGGCCTCATTATGTGTCACCCCCTAGTTTAACCAGCTTGTACTAGGTGGCTATATCCACCATCTGTTCATGCAGAAATCTCACCTGACCGGTTTAGAGAGACCTGATAATGGCGCATATCCACCTCAGGTTAGAGTTTCACTTCTATAAAAAATGTAGGAAGCATGGTAAAGAAGTTTCCAGGCCTGCATTACTCCCACAATGATGTACACTTTGACAACATCACACATAAAACCAATTGGCATTAACTGTCCAATCTGAGTGGAACGTGATTTGATATGATTTACGTTTATTCTGTTACTTTCATTTCACAAGGCCGGTCCTGCTTTCTGATGCCAATTTAATCTCGTTGAAGGAAAAAAAAAAAAAACCAACAACCAACAACCAAAAAACAAAACACAATAGCAACATCTAGAGGACTGCTTGCACTATAGCATGTCTCTAGTAGACAAAGTAGAGTGTTGCACTGAGAGTAGACCAGCAGGTGGGGCTGTTCGCCATGATTGGAAAAGAAAGAAGGCCTTGCCTCATTCACTGGTTGTTTAAGATTCACTCCTGAAATTTGACCTCTACAAGGAGATGAGAAATACCTACAGCTGTCTTTACTGGCCCACTGTCCAACAGTGACTGACAGTCGCATCAGTGAGCCCATTAATACATAAATATTTAAAAATTCTCAAACAAACAACCTCAAAAGGATGCTTTGGATTCTTTAAGGTGGATCGATCAAATATGTCAGGAACGGTAAATTTGACAGGGTCCTCTCTCTGTCCTGTTTAAGCAGATGAGGAATGACATTGTCTGTGACTCCTTTCACTAATGGAAGACTTGTCAGTTTATTTTAATGGCAGGTCTACATCTCCCTCCTCCCTGCCTGCAATCACTCTATACCCCCATGCCCACTAAGAAGAATTAATATAGCAATTTTTGTTGCTGCAGCCCTCCCTCCCACTGCTCACTGCTTCTAGCCCACAGCCGTCCTATTCAGCACCCTGGAGAGCTGCTGCAGGTACTCGGGCCGTCCTCTGTGAGATGGCTGATGAATGGCATGAATTGTATAGGAGGGCTGTGAAAAATGGAGAGAGGGGAGATGGAGGAAAAATTAACCTTGCGTGATAGAGGCTTGGCTTTCGCCGAGCAAGGACAGACGTCTCGGGGATATATGTTTATGCATGGAGCAGCAGTCAGAGCAGCATCAGAGCTTGCGGCAGGCATGGGTCTGGCCCATAGACTCTGCTAATGAAAATAAATGGGAGCTCACTCTCTCCATCTCTCCCCTATACAGGCTTCCACCACAATGCCAAAACTAATCATTTTTTCTCTGCTGCTCCAAGGTTCAGCAAATTCTAATTCATTGCACAGTGGCGCTTTCCATAATTGATTTGTTTAGTAATGAAATATAATATTGTTCTTCTCCCGGCATTCATATTTACATAGATTTCAGACGTATCCAATCAAACTAAACCTGAAGAAATATATTTTTAAATATTTACTAGGAACATTTCAATATAAACTTACTGAGCAGATATACTGTGTTTGTGTGACACTGCAGCGTCGTTCCATAGTTGGAAAGCCGCTGTACTATAAGTGGGCTGAACCCGTGCCGGCTTTATCCTTCTGTCCGTACCTTCCCTGCCTGCTTCCTTGCCTTTCTGTTCATCGAAGGCTTTCAATTCCTAGATCGGCACCATTGTTTGAGCGCCCAGCCCCCCACGGCAGCCAGAGCCCCCACCACCACCACCATCACTGCTGTGTTACCAAAGAACAAAAGAGAGAGTGTCAGACACCACCCACTAGATCTCTTTCACACCAGAGCCCCCACCTCAGTTCCAGATGGGGTTGCCTTTTTTCAGGGTTTCTCTCAACCCCAAGAGTCCTCCAAAATGGATGCCCCCCTCCCCCTGGAGCCCACTACTCAGCTGCCCGTCATCCACCTGCTCTGCCGCCACGCGCTCGTAGCCAGGGCACGTCCCCTCTCTATCCCACCCCACCAGGGAGCCCTATTAAAATCATTAACCACTTTTTTTACTGGGGTCTGCTTCCAGGATATTACTCCTCCAGCAGTACAAACTTTTACAACATTAAGTCCTAAACGGAAGGACAAACCCACAATCTGTCTTTCAGATAAAAAGCAAAAACAATTTTAAAAAAAAAGGGGGAAAAGACACACATGATAATTATTTAAAAGAAAGATAAAAGATTATGCTTTTCTGAGGTAGTTAATGTGATATGAAACTTTAATGGTGAACAAATAATTGCATAGGTTTTTCTAGATCTTGCTAATTCAGCTGCTCTTAAAGCAGGATGGAGGAAATACACCAGACTGGATATTTTAATCAATAATGCTAATTCTAATCTCCATCCTGTGGTGGTGTCCTGTACAAGGGGCAGGCAGATGCTCGTTTGTTTGTTTCTCTCAAAGCCTCAACATGTAGCATCTTCAGGAGAATCTCTGCTTCAACCTCCACCCCTGGCTTGACCTTTCCCCTCCCGGGACAGAGAGCGAGGTGTAGCAACAGGACACATCTGCTACAAAGTTGATCCTGCACTCAGAATTTTTTCTATTTATTCTGTGTCTGTGTGTGTGTGGTGGGGGGGGGCTTTAAGGTAATCATTGCTGAATCACTCAAAATCTACATAATTGTGCCAGAACACACCAACCTACAGCTCTTGGTATGCACCTCTCCACTGTCCTTGAAACAGTTTCAGCTAATCAAACAAAACAGCCACACTTTCTCCTCTGCCTACATTACATGCATGGATGCATGCTTTGCTGCCACTCACTAACCAAGATTTATGGAAATATTCCCTTCCAGCTCCACTCAGTGCAGTGCACACACTGCTATTAGTGTGCTCCGTGTTTGAATATATGCAGATGTATGCATATAATATGTTTATGAGTTCTTTACAGCACTTGCCTTAGACTTTTTACAGGTTCTGTGCTGCAGGAAATGACTAAACCCCCATCACCATTACTACCACCCCCATCCCAACACCATCCTCCGGTCCCTAAGGGTTCAAGCACCCAAATCAATTGAAAGAAAGAAGAGTGCACTGTGGTCCTCCCCCTACATCTGTCAGGGAGGGAAAACAGGAGGGGCCGCACTCATGGGCCGTACAGGGGGACAATATCACTCCATCTGTCACAAACCGTTTCATCTCTGATGGGATGAAATATAGCTCACAAATACATCTACCTCTATATCATCTATGTGTATTAGCTTACTGGTGCCAAAGCCTCTACCAATTCCCAGAAGCATACTCAGTGGCTTTTTGTCTCATATTACCTTCCTCCCACCAGCAAGCACTCTCCGACCACCTTGCAAATTATGCTTTCAAGGCAAACAGCATGTTAAAAGAAATTATTCCACTTTACACAGTGAACCAGTTAATGAAAATGGAAGACTACCAAATAACCAGATTTGCATGTAAAAAGTTCCAGAATGAACGTACAGAGCAGCGAATATGAACGCTTAATGAAAGAAAAGGACATATTGTATTTGAAGGAAATACTGGAAAAAGTAAGATGCAATCTGCTAATATCCAGAGCTCTTTCATATTCAAATGCTGCTGCTGCCGTGTTTTGAGGCTGGGTGTGGCCGGTTGATTCTTCTTGCCTCCTGAGCTGTCGCGGCTTTGTGACGTCCACAATCGCATTTGCTCTATCAAATTATGCTATCGGACTAGTCACTGTTCAGTGCCGAAGACAAAATGACAACCCCAACAATACCTATCAAAGTCCACAGTGCTGCATACTGATATCCGACAAAACAAGGTAGCTCAGTGATCCGGTAAGCTGTAAGAACAGCACAAAATGGCCTGACTGTTTGCTGGAGGGAGGAACCAAATAAAAAAATCCCATATCCCCAAGAGCCATCATGCATCTCTCTCAGCAGCAGGTAGAGCTGCAATCTCAGTCATTCATATTTAATTCCACAAGAGTTTCCGGCCAGACTAATGTGCTATTGATTTCAAGTCTCCTATTACTGAAATGGGGGAGGGTCATGAGGGGGAGAGAGCTGGACAACAGGGAGTGAGAGCAAGAGATTGAAAGAGGAGAGGAGGAAGGAGGAAGATGGAAGTGGAGAAAATAGAGTCCAATGTCTAAACCAGTGAGTTTTTCTAGGAAACATTATCATATTCCCTTTGGAGAGCCAATGTTATCTATCTAGTAATCTAGTTTTTCTCTGCCAAGTAAAAACAGAGCATTCTACATGAAAGTACAATGAGAAAAATTTCAGGTTGGGGCAGGAAATGTGTTTTATATTATTAATTCGTTCTTTAAAAGTCAGGCGTGTTCACAGTTCATGTAGCTAAAAACAGCCCAGCTTAACAGGAACAGGCATACATGCACCTCATCTATTCATTTTCTGTCTGTCACTTGTGTGTTTTTTCATGTCAGATAGAAAGAGAGCGGCAGGAAAAGGAGCGAGGGAAAACAAAGAGAATGTCTAAGAGCTTTGTGTATTTAAGGTCTCTCCCTAGATACCAACTCAGACAGGACAAAATGAAAGATTAATAACCACAGCTTTATATTTAAAAAGGTTTTGAGTAAAACATGGTCTCTGTACAGGAGGTTAGTCCTGCTTTAGCCCACCTCAAAGCTGCATGAACATTCATACACACATGAAGATACAGACGTGGCACAGATAACCTGATCATTAACATATGTGTCAACATATACATGATTTTTCCCTTTACTCATATTACAAGAATGTGGGGCACACACATTTCCTGAAAAGGTAAACATATCTCGTGCTGCAATGAACACATACAAACAAAACACACATAACCGTACACAAAGAATCAAACAGGCAAATGGTAAGAAGAATATAATCCATAAATAAAAAGATGACAAGAGCGTCTACTTCAGAGACTTCCTCCCACCAGCCTGTCTACTCTAATAATAGCCCAGAGACAACACATCCAGACAGACAGTGGGAGAGAAAGATATAGAGAGAAAGAGGAGGAGAGACACAGAGAAAAAGTGCAAGAGTGAACCCATGAGGGAGACCACAAGAAAATTGCCAAAATCAAACAGAAAGGGTTGAATTAGGCCAGTTGCCATTATCAACAAATGTCCTTTTAAAAAGAGGCTAATTTAATTTTGGATCCCTTCCCGAAAGCAATAACTGCTTCACTGCTGCTGCCACAAAACCCTGAATTGCCAAAAGCCAGGCCTTGTGGAGAGACCACTGAATTAACCAGACCTGAGGCTGAATCATCATACCCATCCCCCAGATACACTGTCATAGTGTCACTCTCTCACTCTCCCTTCTCTCTCCCCCTCTCCCTTTCTCTCTCTCTCACACACTCACAGGCCACTACCTTACCGCAGGGCAATGGCAACAGGCATTCATTTTGATGTAAGACTACGAGAATAATAGAGATGAGGCTAAGGAATTCAGACCTACAGGGTTTTTGCAATTTACAAGGTTTTGTATCATCATAGATTCACTAGCCTGAGTTCAAATACATAATAAATTAGAAATTCACACACTACTGGCATATGGATTTTATGGAAGTGCTTTATGGATAAAATTGTACAGTGAATATTAAAAAAGCTATGTAAAATGTGTGCACTTCAATGTTCCTTATAACATGTTTTCTGGGATAATTGTACTGGTAGCAGTTCTGAGTGTGTTTCCTCTATGGGCTGATGAAAACAGCCCACAGTTCATCCCTCTGGCACCAAGGAGCATTCCACGATATGCCAAGAGAAAGGGACCACTGCAACAAGACTCCTAATCACCACTAGTAAAGAGACCATTAACAATAAGAAAATAATCAGTAGAATAACAAAAAGGCTTTTAAGCAGAACCAATGCTTGATCCTTTGATTCAGTAATGTGCAATAGGCGCTTCAAATGCCCTCTTACCCACAGGGAGGATTCAGCTGCTGTGCTACTAACCAGGGCTCTAATGAGGGGCCACAATTAAGCCCATTTATTCACATTAAGTGTGAACTGTAAGTGGGCCTGCAGTCAGTTGACAGACCTGGGTGCTTTTGTATTACAAGAGCCGCTTTTATTCAGCAAACAAAGACGGAAAAAACACAAGCACCTAATGACCAAATCTCACCGTCTCTTCTCAGACGTCCATACACACCCGCAGAAACAAACATACGAACACAAGTGCGCATGCACACCGACACACTCTTCTGACTCAAAGGCTCCAACGCATCCAGGCTGAGTTGACTCACTGCTTGACAGAACGGTGGGGGCGGGGTTAAGACAGACTGACAGTGGGGCTCCATCTCTATCCTCTTATTAACGCTTAACGAGTGCTTTCCTCATGCAATATTCATCTCCACTAATATCATCCAAGCTCTGAGTTGAGCTTGCTACTTATGTAAGGCAATTATGTAAAATATCAGACAGGGCCCATGTTCAGAAACTGACTGTAGGAGAGCTGCCGGACAATGACAGAAAGGAAGATTGGTTGGGCAGTAGGGAGTGGAAGGTGGGAGAAACAATAAGAGACATACAGCATGAGGAAATGTGTAACTTTCCTGTCCTGTACTATGTCTTCATCTGATTACAGACTAGCATCCATCAAAGGCAAGCGCCCAGTGTCAATAATGCAAACAATTTCCTCCTTTGCACCATCATTCCTTCCAGCCAGAGACATCTGAGGACTCCTCAAGGTCAGTTAAGGAGAGCAGAGCAGAGTAACTGATTGTTGTTGCAGGAGGGCTCACATCAGAACCACTTGTCCTCTCATCAGCAGATAAAAAACACACTGGAGGCTTGAATCCTATGCAGAGCACAACCCTTCTTCACCATCTCCCTTCCTCACATGAACAGCAAACCCAGACATACATTTAAACAAATAAACAAACATACACTGATTTACACACACTTGCACGCACACCCACCCCCCCAGGTCAAGGCCCTATGGGGGTCTGCACAGAAATAGGTCATTTGTCACACATGATGTCCCGGGGCAGGGGATGCATTATAGATGAGCCCAAACAGCATGTCTCAGTGAGCACTCACCACACAGCTAGGGACACAGGGCGGAGCAGCAAGGAGGTGGGGAGAGAGGGATGAGAACTCCTCAGGAAGAGGATTCTGGGATGTCGTAAAGCAAGACAGAAAACACTGCTTGCCACATTTCTGTTCATAAAACATCATTCAGCACAGCCTGATCAGAGCTACAACTGCACCTTTCTCAAGTTTTCGCTGAATGGACATAAATTAATTCAGGGGACATCTAATTTGTTATTCTCATGTCTGCACCTGACCCTATAGCTAGCCATCTGCCTTTCATTTGAGAGGTCCAGAAATCTAGACTTATTATGGATTTAATGCTTTGTTTCTAACCCCAATTCACACCCAGTTATTGCATAGTTTGTGTTTTTCTCTTATTGATGTAATTCTGCGATTATAAGATGAGAATGTGGACTCAGAAAGTCTGCTGATCCACACTCAAAATCGCTTTTATTCTCAAAGACAAAGGCCTACGGATTGAAGTTGTTTACTATGGTTTCAAACAGGCCTAAATGGAGAATAAGAGAGAAAGGAAGGGGCTGTGCTCAGGGAGAAGTGAGTGCAAAGTGTAGGGAATGAGAGAGACAAGTCCGCTGTCTTCTGCTGCACCCATCTGTTCTGAAAGTGCAGGTGGAGCCCTATTCACTCTGCTCTGCGTGTGTGTGAAGAGGGGGGCAGGAAGAAAGGAAGGGCAGCTAGAAGGAGGGAGTGGAGCGATGGAAGGGCAGGGATGGAAAAGGGAGGGGGGGGGGCGACTCTTGGTGATCTCTCCTGAAGGGGATAATGGGAGAGGAGCGCATTGCAATGGCTGCCATGTAGTACCCTCCCTGCACAATTAGCCAATCAGCAGCGCGCTCTGCCAGCCAGGAGGACGCATAAAAGAAGAACATTGCAGCAGAGGCACAGAAGGAGACTGCGAGAGGAGCAGGGAATTACACACAAAAACAGCAGAACCAGAACACCCTCCCCTGGACACACCCTGCTGAGGATCACTGCTTCTCTTTTTTTCTGAACCATCGCCCACGCCACTCGGAGAGAACGCTCTCCCTCATCATCATCCAGTAGAAAACCCCTTTCTCCTCATTTTCATCCTATAGAGGACACCTACAATCTCAGAGGGCTGAGATCCCCTGGCGAAGATTGTATTTTTTTCCTTTTTTTCTTTTTTTTTCTTTTAATTTGGACTCCTGACAGAACATAAGGGCCATATAATATAAAGGTCGAAGAGACTCAGCCTTCAGCTTCAAGACCAGTGCAAAGAAGGACCTAGATTTCTTTCATTGTACGTCAAGAATGGTTACTGTACGTATGACTCTATTTCTTTTATATTTGTGGAGGGGATGTTGTAGCAGCATGCCTACATTGTATTTCAGTCCTTTTGTGTTGGATTTGTTGTTAACTACATGTCCACATGTGATATAGCCATACACAGATTTATTTCACATCTTTGCTACTGATATAGCTTTAGCGGAGATTAATATAATTCAACTACAGCTGCATGGCTATGCCCACATGCCAAAACATACCCGAGCTTTGGGATTAGTGTCCTATGTTTCCGTCCAATATTCAATGCCATATTATTATGATAAGATTAACGATCGATAGTGGCAATTAGCAATCTCATACTGAGTGATGCGCCATGCCGGCTGCGCTCCAGCCCGCAGTCATCCTCAGCCATGGATAAAGTCTTTATCCTGCCATTTTAGATGGCACAGGCTTTACGGTTTTATATCACAACCCTTCCGACTGCCTAAATGTCGCAGCTGTGAATATATTTCCTTAATGATGCAGGAGTTTAAGATTCCGCAGGATTACAGTGGTGGAAAGGCGACGAGGCGCTGGGTTCAGTTGGGGGAGGACTTGCTTTCTTTGCCTGGTGCGGCACAAGGATGCTGGAGACGGGTTTCTGAGACAAAACATGATGCCTCGGAGGCTGAGGGCCCATCCAGCAAGGCAAAGAAAAAAAGGGTCGAGTCACTCCGGGAGGGGGAGGGGGAGGAGGGAAATTACGCATCCATTGGTTTGCATTGAATCAGACAAAGTCCAAAATTCCTCAGGGTTCTCGTTGCGATGCAACCGAGCAAATGGGTTGGAAACCTCAGAGGCCGCGACAGTAAGGACGCGCACGGACATCTCCATTTTAAGCGCATTTTCTCCGAGGATCACATCGCGTACGTTCAAGATGGCCATGGTTGCATCGCGCTCGTCGGATAAAAGGAGGTGTGAGCTGCGATGAATTGGCTTTGCTCCGTGCCGACGGCCGGATTGGGCGTGTCTCTGCTGGACTTGAGAGCCAAACGAGGGCCTCCGAGCGTCAAACGGCCTACTCCGCGTTAACCTCCCGACAAGCTCGGAACAGTTGACGGCAGGTCCTTCACCTAAGCGGGCCAATTAAGCCCAGACACATTTACATTAAATTATAAAAGCCGGGATATGAATAATAAAGCGGGAATCGGCGTGGATGCTGCTCAAGGTCCAACCTTAAAATTACAGACAGGTGTTAAAAACCCCTGCTTAATAAAGAGATATACCTATATATATATGTATATATATTATGAGATATACAATTATTTTATTAGTCTAGTTTTAAGGGATTTGGAAATTATTAATTTGAATTGGACTGATATCTACACATGATCGAATGATTAGGCTGCTCAGCCCATGACTAATAAGAGAAGGAACACAATATAAATGACTTAACCCAGAGAAAGAACAGCATGTGAAAGAGAGAGCTGGTCCTCGGGACCATGGACCATGAATAACTTTAAGATCTCATTGAGCTGAATTTGAAAGGGCCAGAATACTGCTTCGAAAAACTGTGCAAAATGTGCGTGGACAGCACGTTGTTTCCTCTTCTGTGAGGCTCGAACTGTCCCACCTGCCACATTCCCGACTCCAGTGTCATTCTCTCTCCGCTGTGCATTACCCATTGTCCCCTCGCGGGCCTAGACAGTGTCACGCCGACAGAGGCTGTAGCTCCCCTCCACATGGTCCGCAGTCCTCCATGCCTGTACCGCAGTGCCAAACAAATAAAAGCGTTGAGTCAGATAACCTTTCCAAGGCGCTTACACAATTCAAGGACAAGGACAGCCGAGGCCATCACTGTACACCAGTCTCAACAGTTGCTCGATGCCAAGGAAGAACTGCTGGGTCTATATAGAATTAAAATGTGAATCTTTTTGGCTGGCGATTTAAAAGGTTAGAGGCCATTTAGACCACCAAAAATGCAACGGACTGACAGGCTCACGTTGCGTTATATCTCTACAGTTAAGACTTATATGAGACGTTAAATGCAATTATGTAAGCGGTGATTTGCCTCCTGTTGCCCATGACTTCGTGTAATTATCAGCAACAAACATAAAGCCTGAAGGGGAAGACGGAGAGAGAGGATGTACCCTCCATCTCTGAGACAGCAAAATCCATCTCTTGGACCACTTTGCCCGTACAATAATCTTTTTATGGAACGAATATTGACCAGATAATTTCACTGCAGAGGGTGCACAAATCTGACGTTAACATTGATTGATAATTTTGTGAGGGTTATGGAAAAACATTCTTTTCCCTGACAATGCATATTTCTATTATTAATGGCGGTCATTCGCCTTTACACACGCGTAACGCTCGCCGAGGTAGAGCCACTTTACCCAGCCTTTGAAATACAACTATCACTAAATACACGACTATCCATTTTTGTCAGGGCAACGGATCCACGTCAGAAGATAAATACCTACGATTGCTGATTTTTTTTTTTTTTTTTTTTTTTTAATTTGACCTATCATGGCGTTTCTGACTTGGAGCTGGCAACTGTAACAGCCATTGTTCCCGGAGAGTCCTGCAGCCCCCTGGCCACAACACAAAGCGCCACTGTTTACATTAATATTCATAGTGCTGCCATAGCCTCGGCGAGAGAGAAGAGGAGGAACGGGTGGCTCTTTTGTTTGGTCGTTTCAATACGTTTATTCAGCAAAAAGGCGCTCCGGTTCATGAATGCCTGCAGAGCTCACAAGTCTTGCCTTTTAAAAAGGTCTAAATAAGAAAGACCGTGAAATCGAGGGATTCGGTTTTAGCTTTTGCCACAAACCACGTAGCAGAAAAATGTGTGTGTGTTTTTTTTTTCCTTAATAACTCGAATTTAAACGTTTTAAAATTCTACGAATAAAATAAAATAAAGCGACTCGGTGGTCGTTGCAGAATTCACAGGCCTCTGTCTCCTCAAACGAGACCGTCCGAAAGCCACTCCCTTTTTCAGCACGCTGGAGAGCGCCCCGCATGCTACAAGGGCTTCCAAGACAAATTTGTCTCCCCTAGCCTTTGACGTTGTCTGCCCCCATCTTATCAAAGCAGCCCATTCTCGGGGAGCCGGAATCTTTCAGAAATCTTTTATTTTTAGTCGGCGGAGCGGAGAATAGAAGGGAGCCTCGGTGCATGGCTGACATGAGCTGTGACTCCTGTCGTCCTGTTGTTTTACAGCTGCCACCATGATCCCTTAAGCTGCAGAGAGTGTGGCTAATGCCCTTTGTTTGGGATAATCCTGTAATCTGTGTTATTTAGAAGGCTCATTTACACTTCAGCCTAGCATTCAGTTTCGATTCATGCCTTCCAGAAAAAAAAAAAATCTTTATATAATGCATTATAATGTGGAGTAGAGACAAGGTAATATAGTAAAAGGAGAAATCCTTGTCATCATTTTTAATTCAAAAAATATATTAATATATATATATATATTTACTTTGTACTTGATGATTAGTTTTACTACACAAAGAAAACTAAAATACACTTAGATCACATAAAGCAAATGTATTTACTTCTAAACTAAGCCTATAATTATCAAACACTTATTCTTTTTTGCTGGGAGTGCAAGCCAAAACAAAATACTGATGGTGACCACGTCCTTTACTCTCATGTTATATTGCACCGATATTCAAATGTATTTTCTGTTGATTCTTCATGCACTGTAACGTGTAGCATTTGGAGCAGAGATGAATTGGGAAAGCCGTATACAAGCATCAAAAGACAGAGAACAATGACTGCATATACATGTAGTCATGTAATGCTTTCTGTGTTTTGTAAGTTAATAGTGCACAATGTAGGAGGTACATGTGCTTGGCAGTGGAGGCAGGGCTCTTGTTTGCGTGCAAGTCTGGGTTCATGTGTTTGGCAGGGGAGGCAGGGCTCGTGTTTGCGTGCAAGTCTGGGACCATGTGTAGGCGATGCTGATGCAGTACATTAAATATTAAGGGAGATCTCACAGAACCCCAAAATAGAAAAAAGCAGTGTGGGACACATAGTTCTACCCTAACAACTCGAATCTTTTACAAATTTTAAAAGAAGATTTTTAAAAGATTATTTTTACAGTGCCTTTTCAACCTTATTAGATAGTTAACAAGAAATACGTTGCAATAGAAGGGGCAATGATAGGCAACAAAAGACCTGGGCCATATTTACACCCTGGATATCGTGGTTACGAAGTACCCCTGGATTGAACATCTCTATTGTCTCCAGTAGTAGAAAATGTCTGAAGCCTATAGCTTGAGTAGCTCTATACTTGGCATATTGTGATTATTCATGCTATTGTAGGTCTTTATACAACGTCAAAATGACTTATTGTATCTTTATATCATAGTAAGGAGGTTGTTGCAAATCAAACTCTAGACTATTTAATTTTTATGTTGGTGTAGAATGTAAAATAGGACGGCCTAAAGACGAAACAATCCTCTGTGGTTTTTATCTTTTCTATTTGTTTCAAATAACTACAAAGCATGCTGTTTCTCTCTTTTTCTGTATAAAAATGTTATTGCTGCTTGTGTCAGCCAATCTCAGTGTCCAGCCCGTTACTCGGTGGGTCTGTGAATTATATAACTTCACACTGTTCACTGGGGATGTGTGTTCTGCCATGCTGGGGGTTATTTCAGTTGGCCCTGATGTGTGTGTGTGTTTTTTTTTTCCATCAAAATGCTTTTGTCATATTTGGGACTCAGTCACTTTATAATATTTCTAATAGTCAGATGCATCAGATTACACAACAACGTACTAGGTCAATATAACAATAAATAACAGCTTGATTCCACCTTTACTGTCAACACGTGTTACTCGTATCATCATTTATAACAGCACAAAAATTCAGCTGTCATTTTAGCTGTGCTATTTTTATGCTGTCCTAACTCTTAACCGTTGTCAACCCTTAACATTATCAATTTGACTTACTGATAGTCCCTGTGTCTGCAAAGCTATATAATATGAATAAATGGAGGAAAAATGTCTGACCTGTATATCCGCTCCTAATATGCACAGACATAAATACACACTGAGCTTAAAGTAAGAAAGCCATTCAGCCATTTGAAACAATGCAGTCTTTGAGGGGCTGTTACCTGGGCAACCTGAGTCGAGGTGAGGCTCAAAGCAAGACAGCAGCAGCAGAGACGAGGGAAAAAGGCAGGTTAGACAGATCAATTCGCGGATGCTAGAAATGGAGAGAGAACACACGAAAATGCCCGTAGATTCAAAAATATAATCGAAGAAATTAATTATTTTAGTTATGTGATTATAACAATGAAACAGAGCACAATACAAATACAATGAGATGGTGGATTTCCAAGAGACAGTGAACTGTGAAAGCCCACATTTCCACACTGCATGAGATTCACATCCTGAAATAAAGTCCTCATCTTTGTCAGTGATCATTCTAGGTTACCAACAAAGAAAAATACTTAGGGGAACATAAAATGCTCACAGCCGTTTGGGCATTAAAATATAGCTGGTTATGTGTTATTAAAGGACATAATCCAAAAAGCTATAGGGGCTAATTGCAAGATAAATATATTTTTTTAAATAATGCTTATGTGGTCCAGTGAGACCTATTTCTGAAAAATTCATTAATTAAGTCCCTTTGTTGCTTTGGACTACATTGAAAGACCCCAAGAGTTTAGAGAAGACTCAATTAGCCCTATTGACATACATAACACCCACAACTTAGAGATCTGCAACAGCTCAAACCCACAATTTGACACAATAATTTGAATTCTGGCCCTACAAGTGCACATGAAAACTGTTTATCTAGACACTTAACGGTGCTGTTTGTGAAAATGTATGCAAGTATTGAAATGGACCATAGTTCCAATAGTACACTTAAAAAAAGCACTGCAAATGCAACCATGGTCATTTTAGATGCATTGGTCAACAAAGAGAACCGAACTCATGCATGCATAAATACTTATTTACTTTGCCAAGTGAAATAAATCAAATATTTAATCTGGTGATGTCTGAACAGGAAAATATTTCAGATGCAAATGAAAAAAATATTTTGCATATCAATATACTAAATACGTGCATCATAAAGTAGGGTGCAAAATTAAAATAGTGGATAGTAAGCCCAAAACTGTTGCAGATTTTCAGTTTGTGATATTAGATGTTTTGAACAAATAAACAAGTAGGTGCAGCTATATAGCATCAACATCACACTAAGAAATGACACTGTCCCCAGTTTAACTTGAATTATTTTTCCTTTGTTTACATAAAAAAAAGAATTTACAATGATTTCTTATGATTCAGAGACAGAAAACTAGGTGCTGAGAGTGAGGAAAGGGAAGGTGGAGCAGGAAGTTTTGTTTCTGACCACACAGATGTTCTTTGAGAATCCTCTGTAGATCAAATTAAGCAACATGTTGTACTGCGGAGCAACATGAGACACAAACACTATACTTTGCACTAACCCACACCCTTACTCTACTTACAAAAATAGTCAGTTGACAACAAAGAAACCTTAACAAAGTCAAAAAAACAAACATGTAATCCCTAGCTTATTTTTCTACCAAACCCCATTATTCCTCATTTATTCTTGCATCAAATCCATTTAACATTGCCACTCTCCCTTTTGTTCGTCATCTCACCCCCTGCCACCCCTAACTCCCCCAGCCTCTCGCCAGCTTCACATACCACCATCAGTATTATCCATCCCTGTGTAATGATGTAATGGTGTTTGACCCTGGAAGAGAGTAGGGGGAGGGGAGGAGTAAGGAAAAAGGGACTGTGACATCTGCAGGACCAGAGGCAGGGAGCCGGGGAGGAAAGATGGGGTGAAGAGGGGGGAGGGGAGATGATAAATCAGACCTCGTATCCATCTCCATTTTAGCAATGCTGATTCCTGACCTTTCCTTCTGACAGTGACAAAGTGGACAGTCTGTGTGCATGGTTGGGTGTATAGCTTCTATTTGTGTATGTATTATAGTAGGTTAAATAGTAAATATGCATATATATACAGCCATATCACCACTGTGTCCATTTGTGTGATGTTTTGAATTATGAATCTAACTCCACCCTCTTCCTAAGCAGATAATCAGCACCATGGAAACCCAGGTGTCCAACGGTCCAAGCGGAACCAGTCTGCCAAACGGTCCAGTCATCAGCACCAACGGCTCCACAGACGACAGTAAAACCAACCTGATCGTCAACTACCTGCCTCAGAACATGACCCAGGAAGAGTTCAAAAGTTTGTTTGGTAGCATTGGAGAGATTGAGTCCTGCAAGCTAGTTAGAGACAAGATAACAGGTATAACAATTTGTCCACATTGAAAAAAAAATATTGAGCACCTCAGCTGGTTTTGATAATGTTCGACATTACCATGCCTCTTTCTTTGTCTCCAGGTCAGAGTTTGGGATATGGTTTTGTAAACTATGTGGATCCAAATGATGCAGACAAGGCCATCAACACACTCAATGGTCTCAAACTACAGACTAAAACAATCAAGGTGAGCAGACCTCTACTCTCTACAATATCCCTGTTTATTTTTTTGATTCTTGATGGCATGCTAGACAAAAAGAAAGGAAGTGGAGATTTTGTCAAGGGGGTTGTTGAAAGACGTGGTGACAGACGTGACAGAGGGAGGGGAGGAAAAAAGGGAGGAGGCGGCAGAAGGGAGCAGTGGCTAGAACAAAGGAAGTGAGAAAAAGGGTGAAAAGAGAAGGAGAGAGTGGAGGTCAGAAAGCAAGGGGCGGACAGCATGCAGAGGTTATTGTGATGGAAATGTAATTAGGAAGCCTGACTGTGGTGCACGAGGGTCAGACCAGGTTACCCCATCTGCCTCCAATCTAGGCTAATTAGGGGGCTTCTTTGTCCCAAAATCAGATGAGGGAAAGAGGGGGGCGTACTATTAAACACTACTTCCTTCCATCCCCCCAACCTGATCAAAGTAGATCAAAGATTGAGACAAACTGCAGGGTTGAGAAATCAAATCTCTGAGAGAGCAGAGCAGGTGATCTTCCAACAGCTGTCCATGAATAGGGACGTTAATTCTGACTTATGACTGATCAAACCATGAGCTGTAAGCAGGCAATGCTGAGAACTGGATTTGGTTACTTTTTTGGAAGAACAAGTACACATATTGTATTGTACATAATATCGATTTACAGTATGCATAGGCTTTCAAATACAAGATAAGTACCTCTTACTTTGGTACAACCATGTAGCAAGGGGGCTAAAATTGTCATGCCAATTATTACAATTTATTGTTAATCTTATTTTAGGACATTCATTTATTATTTAATTAATGTATATATACATCACTCTCGCTATAATTAGCTTCTTAATAATTTACTCTCAAATTTAAAAATAACTCCTATGGTCAATATCATAGTTTCATCTTTCTGATTTTGCAGGAGGCTTCAATAGAGAGGGGTGAGACTGTGAGAGAGGGGGCAACAGTAGAAGGGTAGGGGGTAACTCTGAGAGCAGAATGCCAATGACAGGATTAGAGGCCATATGGGCTTCAGGCACCATCTGTACTGTGGGAGCGACAGGGAGAGGGTTAATTATAGGGCAGCCTCTGCTCCCTGAACACAGCAACTCCCTCCTGACTCGTCCAGAACACCCTAATCACTGCACCACACAACCCTCCTGCTTATACAGTCTGTCTGTGTACACAATTACACTGGTGCTTAGTACTGATGGATGAAATCAGAACACCTGTATTCTTTCGAAAGATAATATACATACTTGATAATAATATTGCCTTGTGCACACACACAAAGGAAGCCGTGAACACAATTCTAATATTAAAACTATTCATAAAAAAAGTAGTAAAATTCTTGAACATTTATATTCATTAAACCAATACATATGCATATAAACAGTGTGTGTGTGTGTGTGTGTGTGTGTGTGTGTGTGTGTGTGTGTGTGTGTGTGTGTGTGTGTGTGTGTGTGTGTGTGTGTGTGTGTGTGTGTGTGTGTGTTTGAGCAGTGTGTTTATAAATTATCAAGGATCCTGCAAAGTCTTGTGATGCTCTTACATTGTTTGCTGTTTGCCAGTGGAGCTGTTCTCCCCTAGAGGACAGAGACAAAGGAAGGAGGCAGGACAGGGAGGGCAGCTCAGCCTATCTCAGACAACACTCACTCTGTCTCTCCATCACACAAAAACACAGCACTCCCAACAAAGCACTGAACTGAAGTATCTACCACACGTGTTCACATCCTCCCATAAACACAATAACAAGATTATGTGTATGGCTTTACAATCAATCAGATATTCCTCGGCAGTAACAGATCTAAAATTTTCTGAAAGTAGACCAAAGGAAAACCATAAGGGATATAAGCACAGAACCACCAAAAATTGCTGTGCACTAATTAAGTCGCTGGTGAATTCAGGAAAATATATCAACTAAGACTGATGTTTTTCAGTGCAAATCAAAGCTGACACTTGTGCTTGTTAACTTATGATTGGTATCAGTTTGGGCAATGGCCGCAGTCGTCTCTGCGTCTCTGACAGTCTCATTGTGGCTTGGTGTGAGCTTAAAGGCACTGATTAAGTCCACAGATAGCAGAGAGAGAGTTGGGTCTGTGATCTGAGATAGCGAATAAGGAGAAATCAGTGGGTGTCAAAGTAAAGACTATCTGTTGGGCACTCTTTGAGAACTCAGTCCACTTAAATCAGGTCTTTCAAACATGTTTCTTAACTTGAAGTCTTCAAGTCCAAAAAGCTTTTTTTTTCTAATTTAAGCCTTCTGAGACAAATGCGATTTGGAGGTATATTAATAGAATGCCCTTATTGACTTATTTTACTTGGGTGTTATAGGTATCATATGCCCGGCCAAGCTCGGCTTCTATCCGTGATGCCAATCTTTATGTTAGTGGACTCCCCAAGACCATGAGCCAGAAAGACATGGAACAGCTGTTCTCCCAATACGGTCGCATCATCACATCCCGCATACTAGTGGACCAAGTTACAGGTATATCCTTATTTCACTTCTCATGCTGACAGTTAGTTCCTCTGGATGACCTCTATCTATCCCAGCCAGGACAGTTAGACTTGTAGGCAAGAACTGTGGTTGATGCCAAGGTAGTAACACTGGTCTGTTTTTTTATTCGGAGCAGGCATATCACGAGGAGTGGGTTTCATCCGGTTTGACAAGCGAAATGAAGCAGAGGAGGCCATCAAAGGTCTGAACGGACAGAAGCCTTTGGGTGCCGCTGAGCCCATCACTGTCAAGTTCGCCAACAACCCCAGCCAGAAGACAGGCCAGGCCTTACTGACTCAGCTGTACCAGACTGCTGCCCGCCGCTACACGGGGCCCCTGCACCACCAGACTCAGCGTTTCAGGTACTGAACCTTTACCAACCTCAGAGTGTCCATCACTAACCGACAGATAGTCCATAAAAAGATACTGTTTCAAGACCAAGTCACAGGTCATCCTGCTTTGTTGCTTTGCTTAAGCAAACTCTATATCCTACAAATTTTGAAAGCCAAGTGTTAAGTGTGTCAATATTTCATTGTTTTAGTATTACATGTATTATTATCACTGAGTCAATAATCAAAGTCAAGTTTCTAAAAGGTTTTTTGATAATTATCAAGCCTCAACTACACCAGAGAATAGCTAAGAGTAAATATTCTTCAGTGGCTACATTCAAGAACAGTTCATCAGATGAAGTCGCACAACCCAAAAAATAAGAAAAACTGTATGGTCAAAAACATTCCAAAGGAAAAAACAAAACATTTTATGTCACTATTAACACTTATTATTAAACTGTTCCTTTTAGCAATATCATTAATTTATAGTAAAGAAGGAAATGGCAATATGGCATTGTCCCTCCTTCTCACTCTTTTTCTCTGACTTTCTTTTAAACTGCAGCGTGATCCCTTCACTTGGAAAGGGACCAGATCCAAATAACAGCTCAAAACCAATGTAAGAGACCAGATTTTATCAAGTACAATACAAAACTAAAGCTAAATAAATTTTGGTGTAAGAAGAATCATACTGAACCTTTAAGTGTTGCCTATACTTCATATATTAATTGCCATTGCCAAAGTTTGGCCACATCTACACGTGTAATTATGAATAAAGGTTCAAAAGCTTTGAAAGTCAAAGGCTTCCAGTATGAAATATTTTTATGGAACCTCAAAAACAACTGTAAGTATACTCTGATGTTGGAATGCAAACTTACTCTGTATGGATAATATCTTTTTACTCAGCAGATGTGAAATGCCCTAGGACAAAGATTTATTTATCTTACATTTGGACTATTAAAGGGGAACATATTTTGTGAGCTTAAACAACTGAACTCATTTATAGCAATAAATACCAGCTGAGGCACATATTCACAGGACTATTTGACAAGCCATCAGTTTGTGGTTGGATGGTTTGGGACTGCGGTGCAGTGAAGGATGCCCTCTGGAGGCCAGCTGGTGAAGGAGCTACATGTGAACTGACAGCCCCCCTTCCTTGTAGATCTCATAACTAACTTCTGCATCCCCTTCATTCTCCCTCTTGCGTTGCAGACTCGACAATTTACTAAACGCCAGCTACGGAGTCAAGAGGTAAATGCCAAAGGTGTATTTTCAAAAGCATCCATGCCAAAATAAAACCTCAAACAAAGTGCCCGGAATACCACCTGCTGACTTCTCAAAATGAGACATTATGGCCATAATTCCTAATACCCACTGCCCATTTAACCATGTTACAGAAGCAGCCCAGACAACAAAATACTGTAATTGCAATAAGCAATGATGCACCCTTCTAACAGCAGGGTATTCTGGCATGGCTTTGTTTAACCTTTTTGTTCGTTTGTTTTAATTACTAGAAATAATTTATATGTATTTATTTATGAACTAACATTGTCAGTTTCAGTTGCTTTAATGTCCCCTTTTTTTCACCAGCATGGACATACCAGATTCCGTTTGCGTCTCCTCTGTTTGCTCCAGTTTTTGTATGATTTGATTCCAATTTGCTTTTCATCCCTCTCTAGGTTTCTGTGTTTTGTTCAATACTGTGAATTTCTGTTGAACATTGTGATTCATGTGTTTAATTCTTCCAGAGGCTTTGGTCAGCAGAGAAAATGAGAAAATATGCAGTTTTTTTGGGTGTCCGTGTCTCGGGGCACACAGCGTCATTTTGTATGGAAACGGGTAGTTTGGAGCCACTGTGGTGCCCGCATATTTATCTCCTTACTGTACAGCAGAGGGGATGGAGATGGGGTCCCTCGACTCCATACCCGACTACAAGCTTTATCATTTCTCACAGATATATGCCCGTAAGAGACAGTATAGAGCACTGAATGCTGTGTGGAACTTCAGAATGACACCCATGGTAGTTCTCCTACTCTCTTCCCCAGATTCTCGCCTATCACCATTGACAGCATGACCAGCCTGGCCGGGGTCAACCTTACTGGTCCAACTGGAGCTGGCTGGTGCATCTTTGTGTACAACCTGTCCCCCGAGGCGGACGAGAGCGTCCTGTGGCAGCTCTTTGGGCCTTTCGGTGCCGTCACCAATGTCAAGGTCATCCGTGACTTCACCACCAACAAATGTAAGGGCTTTGGCTTTGTCACCATGACCAACTACGATGAAGCCGCCATGGCCATTGCTAGTCTTAATGGCTACCGCCTGGGTGACCGCGTGCTGCAGGTTTCCTTCAAGACCAGCAAGCAGCACAAGGCCTGAGAGAGAGGCAGTGGGCACCAGCTCCTTCGACCTGCGGGGAGAGCAACCTGAGCTCCCTGTGCCATCACTCTACATGGGCCTGGACTGAGTCTCTCTCTGACACATTCTCACACAAATTCATAATATATTATTACAAACACAGACATACAGATAAACATACATGCAGACACATAACCAAACATATCCATTCGCAAGCATACACACGTCAGAGTTTCAAACAAACACACTAGTGGAGTTTTTCTTTTCTCTTTACACAACATGCTAGTCCTTCCCTATATTTGCCTGGATTGAATTAGAAGGGGTACGTAGCTGGTTTGTTGGGTAGGGGCAAGAGCTATCTATTTAGGAGACAGTCTAACGAATGTGACAGAGAATGTGTACTGAGTGCTTTGATTGAATTCAGGCAAATAATGACAACTGCTAAACAAAACGATCAAAAATTTAAATGAACAAATATGTGCAATTTACCCAAACTCTTACCCCACCATCTCTCCCACTATCTTGCTGGAGAGGATGTAGTCACTTTTTTACACTTGGGCATTTTGAATCAGCGATTTTTTTAGATCAAAGAAAATGAAATTAAAAAACAGTGTTCTCTTATATACGTCTATTAAAATATAACTATATATTCAATATTTAAGGTGGTTATAATAGCCGAGTATGTAAGCATTTTCTAGAAACTTTGACTACTGTTTCCTGACCTGCATTAGGTGGTGCCTAGCGTAAAGGCAGTTTCTCTACCCTATGTGAGCTTGTTAGCTCAGACCCAATATCATTTAGGTTAACTAATGAATATGAATACTGGTCACAAAAAAAGAGTAGTCCGAAGGCCATCAGAATCACTCTTTCCCTCAGTCTCACACCGAACAACACAAACGTCACTTAAGTATCACAGAAACACAGTTCAGTAAGTAGAAAATATACACATATTTAGTCCACACGAACAAAAAAAGGTTCCTGTATTTTTTCTAATCTAGAGCAGCAGTACTGGCATGGTGACAGTGTTCATTATTATTCTCTTGTGTGAGAGGGATGATTGCGAGGGGAAAACCGTTTCACCGTAACACAGCCACATCACAGGAAAATACCGGTGTTTTTAAACTTTTTGCATCATTTTTTAAATTGCATCTGTATTTTACATTATCCACAGGCCATGTTACTTTGCACGGCTTTGTCAGCCATGACTCGGTGTGAGATCCCTTTAACTGACCTTGGTGTCAAGAGATCAAGAGAAAATGCAAACAAGATGTGAAAGAACACCAAATTATGTTGTTCTAGCTGACATGCTCTGATTTTGAATGTTACTGTTACTTAAGAGAGGTTATTTCTTCAGATTTGTATAAATGTAAGCAGAAGATTTGATCATTTCAATATGATTATAATCCAAGTAGCTGCAAAAAGTAACTCTGAAAAAGATGTCAAACAACACACCCATGGACTGAACAATGGTCTAGGCAGGTCTGCAGCCAAACAACACAGATGAGCAAAAAACTCAAGAGCACCGGTATTATTCTTCTGTCTAGTGCACAGATAGAAGCTCCATGAGTAAATGAGGTCAAAGTTTTGCATTTCAGCAGAATACACGGGCTCTACAGTAACAACATGCATAAAGCAGATTAAGAGAACTGCAGTTCTTAATGGCTAAACATATAAAGCTGACTTAGAGTCACATGTGTGAGCAATGATATCTGGCAATGTTAAAATGATCATTGATCCTTTGAGGAGACAGATTACCAGTTCCTCCAGCTTTGCCAAATGCTCCTCAGTTTTATTTAAAACCCCTCTATTCTCCTAAAAGCTTCCCAGAAACTTTGAACTCCTGCCCTCTCAAAAGATGACTGTACGACATCAAGCCTGCAAATAAGTGTCATTATTATACTTCTGTTCACAACAGAAAGGTATTTATTTATTTGCCTCAGATCTGTTTGGCACTACCACAAAAATAGCATTTCTCAAAATATCCCCAACCCAACTGCATGAAAATTATTTATGACACCCTGATGAAATATTAAGGCCAACCTGTCTAGCTGAAAAGTCTGTTACACACCAGACTTAAGATTTACCTTGGGGAGAGCTAATGTCTTTCAATATCAAGACATCTGCACATGATAACAGATTAAATAAGGTCAACTATATTCAAGACATTTTGCTTTTGCTTTTCTAAATGACGCTGTGTTAGCCAAAGAGGACGATCTCTTTGAAAGGATTACATTAGAGATAAATCTATTTTTATACATACAAAGAACAAGACCTTGTGCTGAATTTTTACAGATTCTTAAGCTTGGAAAATTGGGACATCGCATGGCTTTATTTTAAACCCTCTGATCTTTGCAGACCAAGGGGGAACAGGCATGCGGTGTATGGGTGGGGATTTAGGGAAGGGGCGAAGGAACATTGTATCTCATATAAACCTAACCATTAAACCATATCAAAACGATTGAAAGAAACTTATCAAAAACAAATCTGATTTTAAAAAGTAAAATTAAACAGTTGGGGGTGTAACCTGACAGACACATCTATACTTTTGATTGCTTAGACACACTCACATCTCTTGTCCTGAAGTTATGTACAGTGTTGCTTCAATGATGGTGCAGTGAAGTGAAGTTCTTTGACTTGAGAATCCCAGACAAAGCTGCAGTGAGATCAGCTCATTGCCCAGCAGAAAAACTGAATAGATGCTTACAGATAAATAGGTAAAACGCAGACTCAAACAGTTTCGCCAATTAATAATGACCATTGAGCATGATTCTTCATGATTAGATACATTTGATTTTTGCCAAAGAACTGCTTTGTAAGTCAGTACCAAGAAGGATAATTATAACTATATTATTCCCTGAGTAATTGCTGTACAAATCTATGTTGTTTATCGAATAAGGACCCTCTACAATTTCAGTTATCATTACTTTTGAATATCTAAGTTGCGCATATCAGTTTGCATTTGTAAATCATAAAACCACTAAACCAAATGCTAACATGAAACAGTTGCAAGCTTTGCCATTTGCACACATTTCATGCAGACACCGAATGATAAAAAAAGGCATATCAAAAATAAATTAGGATAAATCAATTCAGCTCTTGACAAAGGAAAAATCGTATGCATCCATATAATGTATTTCCCTTACACTTATATCATCTATTTGGTCTTGTGACCAGTTTATTCCTTTAAAGCCGTTAACATTGCACCACTTCAAATGCTTACTCTGGCATCTTTCAATCTGACTCATACTGTTTCATCCCCCAAAATATTCTGAATGATTGTTGGTGGGGTGTCCAGAGCTGACCACATAAAAGACTAATCTAGCTATTTTGGGTCGAGCACTTTGCAAGAGATAGCAGAGTAGGACTGAGCACTTGATGAGACCAGTGAGAGACGTTAGGAACAACTGAGATAACAGGCCATGTTGTACTGCAGCTGGAGTTGTTTACCCAGCCATGTCCGATGTAGTACAGTCAACCCACAAACCAAACCGACAGCCCGAAATGACCTTTCATACACAGTCTATACAAAGACCTACACCTAATGTACAGAAGAGAGCGAAGGACCATGGCAGGAAACAGTACTACACTGCTTGAGCAACAACAATAATCATTTAAAAAGACAAAAAAACTTTCCTATGGAACAGTAAGTGCAATGTGCTTTGTTTTTATATTGACTGAGAACAAATGATATATATTTTTTAAAAAAGAAATTAAACGTCACACTGAAAAGGTTTGCAGAATAGTGAAAGGAGCAAAAGTTCAGACAGAAACACAAAAATGAACAGACTCATTAAGAAAATCAAACAAGTAATGAGAGCTCTGATCTATAAATTTCCATAATCACTTCCTCAGCCCCTAATTTGTGCTCTGACCAAGCAAGCTCAAACAAACTGCATATTTGGCTGTCTTAATAGAACAATTCTCAATGACCTTGAAAGGAATACTGTCTAATATATCATCAGTTTTAGCCCATGTCAATTTCAAATATCATTTTTTTCCTGTAATTTATTGATTTCATTTACATATCAAGACTCACTTGTTAAATTAGCGTATTTGTGTTGTTGATGTTGCCATAGAGAACACACATGGGTCAAAGATTATGTTTGGTTGCATTGATTGGGTACAGTTTTTTATTTTTCTTCCATTATTTAATTAGTTGCAGTTTTTACAGTGTATGCAGATTTTAGACTTAGTTAGAATTTTTTTATTTCAATCAAACTGTGTTCAATTGTGTTTGTAAAAGTCTGTGGTAGCTTTTGTTGCAACATAAAATAATTTAAACAGAAAAAATTCAAAATAGCGCCAACAAACTTGTATTATTTGGGCGACTTTAAGCTTGTAGTTTTAACTTATTGTTAACTTAAAAACTATTTATTATGATTATTATTATTGCCTCGTATAAAGTATGTTTTGTGTATATTTATGGTTTATTTCATTATATTTGCAAGTTTAAAAGATTTTAAGTTTGCCAAAATTGTGGTTACACCATTTCGTTTCTTAAAAGGGGGACAAATAGAAAAACAGCTTTAGAAGTACGATTTGGAAACGTTCTCCATAGTCAAAGAATGCACTGCTATATTTAACTAATTGAAGTGTATAAACATACATGCTGTGTGCTAGATGTTATGCCTTTACTGCCTGTGTTCTGTTTGTCTTGTTAAATGAAAATCTTTTAATTATTTAATCTAATCACAGTCTTGTTTTTTCAACCACTCGGTGAACCCCTGAGACATGGGACAGCCCCTGTAGTGAGGCTTTGGTCCGATTTATGGTCCAGCATTTAGCCAGTAACAGAGGAGATGTCCTGGGTATGATATGCTCTCAAGATGCTTTCCTGTTAATGTTGATGGGTTGATCTATTTGAAAAAAAAAAAAAAAAAAAGGATATTAAGGGTTCTGTTTCTGTAAAAGCATTGTAATCCTGAGATCATCTGTATCATTATCAACATCAATTTGTGCTACTGAAACAAAGACGTTGTTTGGAAACCCAGCCAAGAGCTCTGGCAAGATATAACAGGGTTCAGACAAGCTATAGGAAGGTTTTCTTGGGAGTCTCTAGGGTAGTAAAGGGGTGAGTGGTCCTTCTGTTTCTCAACCAACTGTATTTTGTGTCTATTTATTTAGAAGAGGGGACGCAGTAACTTAGTGATGTTTTTCTTACATTTTCCTGGAATGGTAGAACAAATCAAAGGTGAAAATGATCAAAACAGTTCTGCTGACACCAATATCAGTGGAAGAAATACAAAATCTCATACTTCCAAACTTGACCAAATGAACAATGTCAAAATTTAACAAAGAAAAAAAAAAAAACCTTTCAGTTTAGTCTAGGATATTTATTACTGGGATTTCAGCTGAAGACGCTTGAAGACTTTTTCATGGAATTGTTTAATTATTTGTACTTTACATGCCAGAAAAAAATAAAATAAAAGTTACAAATATTAGTGACTTGATTTTTATTGACTGTCAAAAAAATATTACTGAACGTTCTTACCAAACATGTCTTTTTAACCATCATGCATTAACTACATTATGTACACATTAACTAAGGCTTGTATGTTGGCATTCGAACTGACATGTTTTAAGAACACAATCACATAGAAAGATTAGAAGTTATTTTGATACCAACATGTTTCCTAACACTCTCCAGTTAGTTTTGTAATAGGTCTTTTGAGTAGTAAGTCCATATTTTATATGCATTAAATAAAGGCAGATAAATTACTGTGCTAAATAGTTTGACAGTATGAAAGAAAGAACAGAAGCATACGCTACTGCTTTTAAACATGTGCAGGTTTTGGGGGTTTTTTGTGTTTGTCCCCACACACACACACGCACACGCACAGGTCTTCCTAACTGTTTTTTTCCCCAGTAATCATGTTTTAGAAGTGTATTTAATTACTACTACAATTAATAAAAACTGCATATACCATATTTGGAAGCAACCATTTTTGATAGAGAGATTAGTTATAACAAAATGGTCATAAAGTAGGCTGTAATGGCAGAGTTAAAAATGGACACAAGTTTGGAATATGATAAAAAGAACTTTATTTCAAAACACTACATTTGACACAAATCAGGGAATCAACACAACAGGTAGCACTGGACGTTGGAAGTGTAGACGACATAACTAATCAGAATTTCCATCGCGATTGTTAGCCGACACCAAGGTGGTGCCGCTCACAGCATGGCAACTTCATGTTGCTGCAGTGACTGTGTGGTCCCTCAGGAACAACCTGCAAAATAGAAAGCATACACTGTCATTTGAATGGCTTCTTTGCTTAAGTCATGGCTTCCCAGTTGTTAAAGGGGAAGAACAATTTAGTTGCAATTAATCCCTGTAGGTTTAATTTCCGAGGAATAAGCATTTACACCAGGGATATATCGACTCCAAAGTAACACAAAAAGTGATAACTTACTTTTGGGTTAGATGATGCGTTCAGTTAAATCCATGACAAATTAAAAAAAAAATAAAAAATTAAAATTCTGTTGGCCACACTCACTTGGACAAACCTAAAGTCATGGACACTATCATTATCATAAAGATCAGCTTAGTTCAATATTTTGTCTACAATATCACCATCAATCCTAAAAACCATAAAGTGGAAAGGAGAAACCGCTAAATCATTGTTTAAAACATCAAATCCACAATACGTTACAGTAGCCTTTTATAATCCTTGTTTATTTTCAAGGTAAACTACACCTGACATCTTCTCATTCTGTACAACATCAGGGCTGGGCCCTCACAGGAAATCCCACAATATACCACATCACTATACACTGCCTATGCCCAAGGTAACCGCAATACCACCAAACAAGCAATTTTTGTGATACGCAATATATTGCAAGCCATGGTATTATCTTTAAACTTGTTCAACATTTTTCTAGAGTTGAGATGTCTGCAGTAAAGGATGGATGCAATACTGCACCAGTAAGGCAAAAGAATACATCACAATATTGTATCCAGTTTACTGATAATGTATCCAAAGAACATATGCCGTAAATATACTGCTGTTTAGATTTGTGTCGCACACACACTCCATTGTTAAATTCTTACCATTCATCAATACTTAATCCTCTTAACAAGGTCAATGAATTCAGATGAAGTTGCCGTTACCTTGGTCTTCCTGCTGTCCTGCTCTTCTTATAAAGTGAAGCTGTAACCGCACAAGGGATTTTCTTCGCAACAAAATGCTGAAAACACTAAACCTTCACAATATACAGCTCTGACTGTCACTGATTTTTATTTTACCTGAGTAGAATTTTCCATTTCTACATTTTCACCATGTAGAAATGGAGATCAGTTTATGGTCAAAAACATGAATCCTGTAAACATCTTGGCCCTAGGACTCATTTGAGATCCTAAAGGGGACACACAGGGTCCTGCAGAAACTCATATTTACACCACACAATTTGGTGTGAGATTATGTCTCAGATTATCGTAGGGGTTTGGCAACACACAGAGAAAAATTAGAGTTACTCACAAATCAAGTGGACCTAGAGCTCTACGTGCTCATGAAGCTCTGGATCCAGGTTCCGGGGCTCCTGGCAGATAGCAGGACTGGTGAACTCCATCAGGTACTCGCAGCGACTGGGCTCTGAGGTAGATGTCACAACTGTCTCCGTTCCACATGTTATCTTAACCTGTAGGACAAAGATTATTTATTTTCTAGTGCTTTGTCCAATGAGAAGCAATTATTGGGAGTAAAATCAAGCACAGAAAAAGATCAAGTCAGGACTGACTGGCTGAAACTCACTGTGGTGGACCTGTTAGGGCCTTGCCAGCATCCAGTTCCATGTTCATACTTCATCATAGAATGGATGTTATCCTCAGGACCTGCCCATTTTCCCCATGTCCTACAGAAAAAAGTACAGGATGAGTCAAGTGTGCTTCAAAAACACTGCAAACAGACAGATACAACATGGATAGTCTCTTACCCTAAGTTAGTTTCAGATCCACCATACTTGGGTTTCTGGGATACTCTGTTAAAAGGACAGAGCCTGTAGATGTACCTGAAAGCAAAAGATGAACTCAGACCTTCAGAATTAGAAACTTCATCAATTTATCATTAATAAACAGAAGGACTTTTTTCCAAAGTCAAAGTGTGCACATACTCGCTAGTAGTTAACTCATAACACTGGTTGTAGAGATAGGCAAATTCAGCATCTGGTCCAAAGTCAAAGGAAATTTCCTTCTCAAGGTTCCTGCAAGCCAAAAGCAAAACCAACATGTAACCTTTTTTGTATTTTTCAGTCTTCAACTAAGAACAGTGATTGTTCAACAAAATCATCCACTCTTACAAAGTTACACTGAAATTATGGTAACACTGATTGCATTATTGGCAGCGAAGCTCATCCACATTCAGGCTGGCTACTTACTTGATTTGATCATCCACTTCCCGGAGAGCTCTCTCAGTCGCATCAAACTCATCCCTGGCTTTCTGAGCAGCTGGGAATCAGATGCTCAGAGTTAAAATACACCCTCACGGTGAATTCAGTCCAAATCAATACATGTATTAAACACATGCTTACATACACATGTAAAAAGAGTCTGAGCAAATCATGACTTCTTGTTGATGCTTTTATTTAAAAAAAAAAAAAAAAGCAATAGACCTCTGTCATATAAAAGCTTTCATATATTCAATTAAATCGCTTTGCTCTCCTGATAAACATTTATTTGTTCTTCCAGAATGAGTGATTCATTTTAAGATATCACATTAAAATTCAAACTAATACATCCATCCGTGTTTTTTTCCCCTGGTATTTTACAGCATGACTCACTTACCCATACCAGGGACTGGCTGAGTCATTTGGTTTCATACACACACACTTACCATCAATGAGGGTCTGCGTTTCTTGGTCATAGGGTGGCATAGTCCCTTCATCATCATCATCATCCTTCTTTTCTTGAGCTGGCATCGTGTGATGGGTCTACATATCACACACAGATAAAAATGGCTCACTAAAATAAACTTGAGTGTCATCCTGTATAAATTGGACGGAGAAACTTAGTGGGCTTACCTTGTAGTCTGCGTCATCTGGGTCATCATCCTCATCCTCTTCATCATCCTCTTCTCCATCCTCCGGGATGTCATCTTCAGGGTACTGCTCAGAGTCATTGTCAGAGACTGGCTCCCTCAACTCCTCCTGTGGAGTCTCCACTGGTGCTGCGGTGTCTGCGGTGGCCTGATGCCAAGAAAGTCACACATTAGAGGAGCAGAGGCTTTTAAACATGGAGTTTACTAGAAGAATTAAAAGGTTGTTACCTCTGATATATATTTTTCTTTGATGTTATTCCAAACAGCCTCAAATGCTACTGTGTCCACTTTGTCCACTCCTCCCAATAATCCCTAAACAAACCAAAGACAAGGCTCACAGTTGGATTTGTTCAGCTACTTAAGATGTTTCAAAATTTTTAAAATACTTTAATTAAGTGACTACAGTGCTTTCATAGGAACAACATAAAAAGAAAACATTTACCTGAGCCTCTGCTTCAGTGAATGAACCATCTGAATCTGGATCTGGATCGAGCTCAGAATGGGACACAAACTCAGCCACTGAGACACTGAGATAAACAAAAGTACATCATTCACTAAGTTATAGTCAACTCGAGTGTAGATAAGAAAGGCATGGATATACAATGTTTTTAAAAAGAGCCATAAATTACTCTAAGACATTTTTACAAATTACAATTACAAAGTAGTGATCTGTATTGTATACCATCCATTTATAAGTCTGCTGTGTGGTAGCATTTTGGATTCCCAATAAATATGGTAAATCAAAAAGACAACTTAAAATAAATATGGCTCCAGATTTAAATTTTGCATTTCTTCTTTGAAGTACTTCATTAAAATTGGCTTTTAACATTTTCCCTGGTAAGCTTTACTACACTGTAAATTTTCCCTCATTATGGCTGCTAATAATTCTGGAGCGTGCTGATACTCACAAGCCATCTGCATCATCATCCAGTTCAAGAAACACCTCAGCCAGTCTCGCCTTGTCCTTCTCCATGCGAATGAGAGCTTTTTGATCTGAAACAAATTCAATTTTACTTTGTGTGAATTAACAGCGAATCTGATCATGCATGTACTTCTATACAATGTTACTATACATGTTTTGACAAAATTCAAACTATTGATCAGAGGTCTTGCACCAGAGTAGTTTTTAGAGTAATATTAGCGTGTGTGGCAATACTATCTGTAATGTGATGTACTAAAACAAAAACAAAAAAACAAAAACAAAAAAAGGACATGTACTTTCACATTTGAATTTACCTTCCCAGGCCTTCAGATGGCGCTCTTTAGCTTCTTTCTCTGGCTGCTCTGCAGTCTCCTTTACAGTTCTCAGAGCCTCCACCTTGTCTTCCAGATCCTTTTTGCTGACCTGATGATCTACCACTTTGGCCTATTGAGATAAATTAAAGATAATGAATTTAACCAAATAAGATCTACACAATACCTGAAAACTACATTCAATTTATGAAACATTGCATTAACATCTACTCCAGAGAAAACAACTGTCCGATGCAAATACAACACTTTTCCCATAGAAAGGTACTGTAACACAATTCTGAAAAGGAAACAGGAAAGAATAACAGCATTGTGCCACTAATAACCTCACGGTCAACTTGGAAGCCCTGGCATCTTATGTTCCTCTGAAATTAGCTTATTGTTTGTTTCTTTCTTTACAGGAGACTTCAGATGCATCTAGTTTTTGGATGAGAACCAGGCCCATTCTGAGTGATTGAGTAGGATGTGCTCAACTTAAGGTCACTCCCACAACTGCCTACAGTTTTTCTGTTCATAATAAGCAAAACAAAGGTGAAATAGTTAGTTAGATATACACTAGTTGGTGTAGATGCGGTAATCCATGTTTCTGAGCTCTGACTCTTGATGACTACACAAACAAATACCAAATGTTTTCTTGTCATTCACACCTTCTTATCCTCTAGGCTCCTCTTGGCCTCCTGGATAAGTTGTTTTTTAAGCATAAATCCCTCTTTAGCAATCTCTGCCATCTTCTGCAGACTCTCCCTCTCTTTGCGCCCCAACTCCCTGCAAATCATACACGATATAAAAAATTACTGAACGCATTTAATATTTTCTGGAAACTTTAAGTGTAACACATCTATCGGTTCTATGGAGAAATCATTGTAAGTTGTTAGAGTCATAATCCAAAAACATTCCCACCTGCAGGTGTTCTGACAGGCAGCACCACTGTTGTACTCATCTGTTGTGTCACAACAGTCTGTTGAGGAAACGCAGATGTTACACAAAATCCTGACCAAACAACACAACAGAAAAGAAACAGTCTGCACAGTCTAAAATTCATACCACAGATTCCATCATTAACGCGGGAGGACGGGATGAAGGCCGGTCGGAAACCTGCATTGGTGCAGTGGAAGCTGCCGTTGGGACAAGCAGCAGTGCCTATAAATAAATGTGTTATTAAATATAGGAAACAGCAGTGAGACCTATACTTACTAAGTAGACCTCCTAAACATTTATCAGGGACTATTTTATTTATTCCAGTACACTGTGGTACAAGAGTCTCCAGCATGCAGGATATACGCACCTGGCTCATCTGAGCCATCCTGGCAGTCGCAGTAGTCATCATTCACTCTGTCAAAGGAAATAGTGCGGGAGTCATCCAGGCAAGTAAATGGTTTGCCCTCTTCATAGAACTGCCGTTCTGTTGAGGAGGGTGAACAAAGGAGACCAGTCAATGCCACGACAGCTCCAAAACTACAGAGAACTGATAGTGAACTTTCACTCAACAGATTTACACTCTCTTGATTTTTTTTTTTAAGTTAGAAGAAGTAAATACAGTACAACCCTTGCAGCAAACAGGCCCAAAAAATGTGCCTTTTCTCAAATGTTGATGCACTGATTCTTTTTACGTCACCAATTAGAAATTAGAAAGAAAAACAAATGAGTAATTGTGGCAGTTGCAAACGTTTGGGCACCCAACTAATGTGACTGACATTCCATTTGTATCCAGAATTTGCATATATTTAGTGGAATCCATTATTCCCTCTGTCCGTGCTGTGTTCTCTGCACCACTGGCTTCAACACAACCCCAAAGAAAGGCTCGATTTTTATGTCCGTTTGACGCAGGGGTTGTCCTTACTTTTCACTTCAAAAACCAACAAAACATGTCATTTGCCCAGCGGTGCCCAAACTTTTGCATACAACTGTGAGTGTACTCGCGGATTATACATGCTTACTTGTTAGAGGGACACCGCGGGGGCGTTGCACTTCAACCGCAGAGACTCCGACACACAGCAGGAGCAAGAGGTAGTGCTGACAGAACATCCTGATGGTGCAGCTCCACACCGAGTCAGAATTTAGCGAGATTCAGCTGCACCGGAACCGCCTTACAAACGTATACATTTTGCAGATAAATACATGAAAGGCTTTGTGAGTAGGCATGCCTTGACATGGCTCATAATGGTATATTAGTGGCAATACAACATCAAACATTTACATTTGTCCTCGCGTTGCTCGACAGAATGCGACGACTTATTGTTAGTTAGCACAGAGCTAACAAATGAATGCTAACTTAACCTAAATCTTTAGCTAAAGGCAAACTACAAACAAACACAGAAGCAAGAATACCAACTACACGTATGTTGTTACAGTAACATCACAATACCTCGAGCGGACAGGGTTAACAGGCAGACAAAGACGAAGAAAACTTCGTAAGTTCTTCTTCTGGAGACAACAAGCTAACGGCTAATCATCGCCTCTCATTAGATCAGACTGCCTAGTTCCGTAACCACAAAGCGCATGCGTATATCCCCACCCTGTCTTTCTTGTTTCACTCTGATTGGACAACGGTTGGTTTAGCGCTTGTGATTGGCGGAGATCGGCCCTCTGTCTGAAGTAGAGGATTCTGGGTGGAAGTGAGGCTGCAGCCATCTCGTGTCGGAGTCAAACAAGTCACTGTCTACTGTTATCTACACACATGACTTAATGTTAGCGGAAACAGACAAGTAAATAACGTAAGTAGAAACGTTAATAACTGCCATTATCCCTCAAACGTAAGGTGCTGTGCAAAAACGCTAGAAATAAAGTGAGGGTGCTTTCAAAATAATGCCATGAATAGTTTTTATGTATCAATTGACATCCTACAAAGTGCAATAAACAGAAAAAACCCACATCAAATCAATTGCCTATTTTGTGTGACCAACCGTTTCCTTTACAACAGGACCAATTCTCCTATTTGTGCAGTTTTTCAAGGTACTTGGCGGGTAGGTTTTTCCAAGCAACTTGGAAAACAGTTGTGTGGATTTAGGCTGTCTCACTGCCCTCTGTCTCTTCATGTAATCCCAGACTGACTCCATTATTTTGAGATCAGGGCTCTGTAGGGGGCAGACCATTTGCTGCAGGACTCCTTGTTCTTCTCATCGCTGAACACAGTTCTTAATGACTGATTCAATGATTGTGATGCAGAATGCCCGGATGGTACTACGTGAAGGATAAGCATCTAAACATCCAAAACACTTTTGCACAGTGCGAATATATCCTACCATTAATGAAATCATATATGTTTTTGTCAGTGTCACTTAGACATCAACTGTACAGTGTTAAAAACAGGGTGTGTGCATGTGAATACAAACCTATATTGGAGCGAACAGTGTGCCCAGATAGAGGTCCCCACTACATTAAAGCTAGAAACCAGCTGGGACTTGCTAGCCCCTAAGGATCAAGGGGCCTTGCCTGCAATATACAGTTAATAATACAGTCTTGCCAGTCTTGCTGCAGTTAGGAATACAATTACACTACCAGCGTCTGGACTAATGAATGAATAGTATAAATGCAAACGATACATACAAACAAGCAAAATGCTGACAAGGATACTGTAATAATGGCAAACATGAGAATGGTGTTGCATTTGATATAAAAATCTTACTTTATTTGTATTTTTAACACACTTTACAGTACTGAACAGTGAAATAAAAGAAAAATATACTGATATACTATAATATTGTTTTATATATAGATGTTCGCTTATTAAATGCATTTATTCACAAAATGACACCTCAGCTCTGTCAAGAGGAAAAACTTTCATAAAAATAATATAATAAAAAATAACTTGGACACATTTTACACATTACAGCAAGATCATTTACAAATATTACAATCATCTCATGTTGTTTTTTCCCCTTGAATAATCTTTCTTATTTGTGAACAAACACATGAATTAAAGCCCAGAGAATTATTCTCAGAGGCAGTCAGTCTGCGACAAAGTAACCTGACAGCAACCCCGATGGGAACCAGCTAGTTAGGCCACCATGGGAAGGACATTGAGGCTATCAGGCTAGTGATTAAAGTTACTAAGAAACAGAGGTGGTGATAGCACTAGAAATGGCCAAGTTAGATAAGGACACATTTATTTTCTTTGAACGTATCACATCCTATGTGACTACGTCAGCCTACATTTGACTTTATCAGTCAAATAAGTTCAATCTCACATGGACATTTAATAGAGAATGACTAGTTTGTTTGATTATGCCTCTAGAAAGGGGTTAACATTGACTACTGCACAATGAGGGTTTGTGATTTGGGCCAGTGGGATCTAATCAACAAGTGACTGCCAATGACCAAACCACCAGCACAGACTGTACACTACCTGAAACACACTGTCTGCCCCAAAACCTGACGAAATAAAGTGCTCGTACAAATATATTTGATTTTAACAATAAGTGTGCACAATCAAAAAATGTGACAGAATGTTAACAGAAGTGAGCAAAAATATAATCGGAGAATGAAAAGGTGAGGATGTGGCCTGCAGTGCTTCAGTGGTTCACTTAACAACCTCAAGTGGTCAATCATCATGACTTGGATAAATTTATAATTTACAATCCAATATTACATTATATACAAGAGTGGTAATGCTTATAGCTATATCATCAACACATGATTCATTTTCCAGACCATCCACCAGAATGATATAAAAATAAACTGTACACAAACTGTTCAAAGAAAACACTTCCCATGGTTTTCTTTTCATCATTTAAAAAGAATGGCAGCAATCAATCAATTGAATAATTTTCTTAATAAGAAACAATTGCTACAGTATCGTGTTTGTATGGCAATTAACTATTAATGTTTTTATAGCTTATGACAAAACGAGAAGCCACAAAAACAAACAACAACATCTTTAAAGTAAAAGGCCAATGCATATGGGAATCTTTTATTTAAGTGACTGCAATAATAATCTTAGATTCCCATTCCACCAGATGAAAGCCTGTGTGGTGGCCCCGCAGCTCTGCTCCATCCTGCGAAAGAGCAGGTTAAACACACAGGCTTCTGTTGCACCGAGCTGTGGTGTCTTCAGATAAGCTCAGTTACTGACCTGCAGAAACTTGCTCTTACCTTCAAAAGAACCACACTCATTTTCTTTTATTTTGTTATTATTATTATTATTATTATTATTTTTACCCTGTGAAAAACAAACACCTAAACAAACTGTGACCTATTTAAGCTGTGCTAATCGGATCCTAAACACCGTTCAACAAGATGTGGTGATGCCAGTGAGTGAACAATGACAATTATAACAACATCTTCTGCATCCTTCCCTCTCTTTCTGTTGCTCACTCGCATACTAATGACCACACGATCAGCCACGCAAACCAAACATGCACGCATCAACCCCTTCATGTCAGCAAATCAATATCTGGTCAGATTCAAACAAAGGACATCCTTATTCATTCTCTTTGCCTGCAAAATCTTAATTCCAATTGCTCATTTTCATACCACCAGGTAGCTGTAAGATAGTCATTTTAGCTTCCTGATTAAAAAATACAACACATTCTTTATGTTGGTCCAAACACAGAAACAACATGAAGACTAATTGGCAGCAATGTTTCCCTTTCCCCTCCAAATGCAATGCCGGATACATTGTGTATAGACACACTGATACTCACAGAAATAAGCATACAGACGTGATATAAATATACTAGGATATCTATTATATATCTCATAAATCTACATACTGGCAGGTATGTATCCTGCATCTGACATTAAGGCAAAAAAGCATTAAACATAACAAGGATGATTAGGGACTGCCACACCTCCTTTTGGCCAAGTCACGCTTCTTTCCCCTGACATTCTGCCTCCCTGATTTTCTTATTCATCTGTGTTCCTTCAAATCACTTCACCCACTGAAATTTCTCATCCTTTACTTTGGTGAGAATTGCTGAGTATGAGGAGACATAAACACACAGTGCAAGTGGGAGCGAGATGGCGAGTGAAAATTTGTTCTGCTGATGAAATAATTCTGTATCCCCTCAACATATATAGCGACCGTTAAATAGAAAATAGGCAAAACTTATGCTTCAAAGCATCACATGGCTTATTCTCAGAAAGTTTAAAAAAATCATTCTAATAGGAAAAAACAATAAGCTGGAAAGAGTCCACTGGTGGTTGTGGTGGTGGTAGTGATTGCTCTGCATCTAGAGTTCTGAGTTATTATATTACCAGAAGAGCAACAAAGGAAGACTTACAGCTTAAAACATATCACCACAGAAACTGTACGTGTGAGATACACACCACAATACCATGAACAGTAAAGAGAGATCTTTAACGAGAGACAATCAAAAATGATAACAAAATCAGACACTCCTGTCCCACAATGCATTGCTTCACGACAGCTCCATTCAGGAAGCTGGTGTTTCAGAAAGGCACAGAGCCATCTTGCACCAGTAGCACTCTCCTCGTAAAGGGAAAAGGGGTATGGGACCCAGCGGCCCCTTCATCGCAGCATCTTCCTTTCCTTCGAATCCTTCCTCTCTCCTCCTCCCACTCTGTCGATTTTCTAATTTTTCTTTCCGACAGAAATGGAAAAAAAGTCACTTGGACTGTAGCTTTTCTGAGGAGAACAGTTTCTGTTGAGATTCTAACGAACGTGAATTACTAATACTGACTTAACACTAGTTAATACTCCATTAAGAGATGGCTTTTTCCAAAGAGATTCATTACTCATCAATGTCCCTCATGTAAATGCACACATACAAACATACAGTCAAGTGTATTGTGTGTGTGTGTGTGTGTGTGTGTGTGTGTGTGTGTGTGTGTGTGTGTGTGTGTGTGTGTGTGTGTAAGGAGGGGGTACATATGGACTGCAGTTATACTGCATGACTGATACATGCATGTACACAAATTGCATTGATGCGTTCTACAGGACCCACTCTTGTTTCTTATGTGTTTGTGTGTCACTTCATGTGTGTTCATGTGTGTGCATTCCAGTCCCAGAGTGCTACGCTGCCTTCAGTTGCCCATCGTTAATGCTCTTCTAAATTCCTCTCAGTCTTAGGTTCATTGTAAAATCAGTCGAAGGACTCGTCACCACTCCAAATCTACAGTTGCTGTGTAATTAACTTCTCTTTAAGCAATTTTAATTTATTCCCTTTTTGAAAAATATATTTAAAGGTCTGTATTGTCATTGCAGTCTTATTTGTTCTTGGTTTGGCCATTGAAAGGATGAACAAGATAATGTGTGCAAGTGGTGAGGGAGACACACGAGCAGAACTCATGTATCTTCAGCTTGTGAAGAAGAATCCTCCTCTTCCTCTACAGGACTTGTGTCGGAAAGTCTCTCCTTTTCAGATCTCACCTCCAACTGAGCTTTCAGCTCCTCCTGTTCCTCTTCTACCTCCTCTTCCTCCATTGCCACCTCATCTTCCTCCTCTATTATGTCCTCATTTTCCTCCTCAGCCATTATTTCTTCATCTTCTTCCTTTTTGCCCTCCTCCACCTCCCCCTGACTGCAGTCCTGCACCATGTGGTTTTGTGTTGGCTTGCCCCCCTCATCTCCTTGATCTCTCTCAGAGCTGTCTTCGAGGGTGAGCTCAAACTGAAACTTGTCCATGCAGGCGTTTAGATCCTTGTCCTGCCCAACAGGAGGTGGCGATGGGCTTTGTGGGATAGTGCTCTGGTACCAGTCTCTGTTGTCCTCCAGAGTGTCCAAGATGTCCTGGGCGTCAGGGTGCACCAGGTCCCCCCATGTCTCCCACAGCGGGTGGACAATGTAGTCGATAAAGCCCACCTGCATCAAGAGAAGAAGAGTATGACTGACATCATATAAGCTTGCACAGTGGTCTCATTTCATTTCCTGCACATCAGCATTAAAAATGTACAAGGAAGACTGCTGTGATCAGAGATGACAGATCACTCTCTGCACTGTAGTTACCATCCCACCTACAGCATTAACAGTTATCCAGTTGTGTACAGATTTGTGTCCACGCATGTGTATATTTCAGTGATGATCATTAACCTGGCTCTTTTCCACAGATGCCGTGTGTTTATCGCACATGGGACTGATCTCCATCCCTCGCTCCCTCTCCTTATCTCCCTGCCTGAAGAACTCCTCCATGATTCTCTCCGTCCATTGTCGATACACAGCCAGGGGTTTCGTAGGATTGCTCAGGTCAGCACAGTGCACCATGTTCCTCAACACCTGCAAAAACACATAGTCACATTTCACTCAATGCTGTATGTGCAACATTGTAAACACCCTGCAACACCCTGAATTCAGATGTGCATGATGATCATCTGCATTGAATCTCCTCTGTCCCCCTTGATAGTACAACTCCAAATCCAGTCCTCTTCCTCTAACATTAGGAAACCTTCTCGACTTTCTTCTTCTTTCCCCAACACCTCTCCACCTTCTCCTCCCTTCTCCATTTCTGTCACTATTATGTCACCTACTTTGAAGGTTTATCATATTCAAAAAGCTAAAAAAAGTGTCCATAATCAGTCATTACCGTATCGACTGTGGCTTAACTTCTTTCTCTCCTCCTGCTGACACTGACAAGATGCTGACACTTTCACCTTTTAGCATAACAACCACTAATGCTACTAACCCCTGCAGTGGTCCTTCCAGTCATGCAGTTATTCTAAAGCTCAAGAACAGCTCTAACTTGGCTAATGTCAAGAACTGCAGATTATAATTTCTCTCATTTCTTTCCAAAACTCTTGAATCATATAATTATCAGTGAAAAACCTGTTGGACCCCAGTCAGTCAGGATTCAAACGCCACACTGGACCAAACTGCAGTCCTCTCTATTTCAGAGGCTCCTGAACTTTTAACTTAGAACATCCACCTCCTCCTTTGCACTCTTGCAGACACTGGATTTCTGGAAAAGCGCTTTCATGTTTCTTTTCCTCCCTTTCCATGGACTTGTCTGTGAGAGCTGAGGTTCTTGCTTTTGTGGGTGAAACTTATCTTTACCTCTGACTTTCCCAGTATGACACACAGGTCAAATCAGGTCAAATACATCCCTGCATTTCTGGATGGCATCTCCAGGTAAAGTAGATCCCCTCACAATCCCTTAGGTTCAGTCCTGACAAGCAATTTCTTCCCACACAAGATCTCTCTATTTTCCTCGTCAAAAAAAAAAAAAAAATAACCCTTCCATTAAATACTTTTCAGACTTTTAATCCTACAGATTTGGAACAGAGAGTTAAATCATACCCTGCGATCTTTGCATTGTTCAACCTCTTGTAATGTCTAAGCTACTGAAATGTACTTAAATAGAAAAGACTGCTTAACCTTTTTTTTTTTTACCCTGATTCATGTTGTCTGAACTGTCAACAGATTTGAAAGAGGTTGGAGAAAGAGGTTGGAGAAAATACAAAAAAACCCCGACGTCTTGTTGCTTACACGTACTCAGTGTAGCCACTACATGCCATGACATTTTGAGGAGGGGCATATGATTTATGACAAGGCCATATCTCCCATATAGAAGCCTCATCCTTCAGAGGTGCCACACCTTGACAGAGAAGCATAAATAAGCCTTTACCTGACATGGGTTTCTGCCTGGACCCCTGCCATGACCACCATTCCATGCTGAACATATCTCTCTTTACTACCACTGTACAACCAGTGTTTATCCTGCCAAGCTTTTCCCACAACCTGTTTTGCTTCTATAGTAACCTGAATTAGCTATTAACATGTCCTTTCAGTTCTTCAGTAAAGTTAGTAAAGTAAAATTGACGATTGAAGTTACTTGTAAATAACTTGAAGATGACATCTCACCTGTATCCGATCAGTGTAGTGGTCGAGCAGCAGTACTCCAGAACTTGTCACTTTCTTGGTTTCCACCATAGTCTTGAGATCTGCCAGCAAACTCATGTGTTTTGACATATCTGTTGCCAAAACCTGGGGGGGGCAATGATATGAATGCATTAGAGAAAAAGAATAGCAAGGTGGTAGCAGATGAAGAGAGCTAAGGAGCAGATGATGGGAAGTGAAGCGAAGGTTGTTATCTTGATGATACAGAGTATGTGTGTTGACGACACTCACCATATCAATAACAAGTTTTCTCAGGCTCTGTCTTTGCCTCTTGCTAAGGTTCTGGAAGATGTCACAGTTGTCCTCGTGAAGCAGCTTGAAGCCCACAGCTAGGTGATGGTTCTCCAACACAGACTCATCATTATACATCAGGGCTAACTCTGAGTCTGAGGGAGGCAACATACAACACATATGAGTCAAAGACACATTAATCACAGTAATTGCATCACTCCATGAGTATCGCCATGCTTCCACCCCCATCAGCAGCATTAGCACCAGACTGTGGTAGCACTGTTTCGAAATGTGCAGATGTGCAGTGTGCAAATTAATCTTTAGAGTCATGTATCTCCATTAAGAACAATTGAAAAGACAAAATTCACAGGCTAAACACATGCATTTACAAAAAAAGGAATCTCAAGAAAGTGTTGCTTTCTCACTCAAAATGAGGATGACAGCAGTACCAAAGACAAACATAAAGAAGACACAAACCTATATTGTCAAAATCACTTACCTAGAAAAGTGGCCACATCTAATTCTTACATAGTGCATCTTAGCTACCCTGCCTTATGCCCTTTTCTAAAATCTGGGACTTTTACAGAGTTGGCAAAAAACAAGACCTGTCATTATTGTACTGGTTCTTTATGACTCTCCTCCATTTATTGATGCTTACTAGTCATGGTGTCATACTACACATTTCAGGTGTCTTGAATCTTAATCCATTATTTTTCAGCAAAAGGAGCTTTTTGTTTGCTGCTCCTTGCCATCATGAAGTCGTTTCATTTCGACTCACTGGTGTTTATGAGGAATTGGTTGGACACTCCTGGATGGTCCACATCGTGGATGGCAGCGGCAAATAACGCAGCTAGAATCTCTAGATCAGTGAACACAGCCTGTCAGAGAGCGATGAAAGAGAGTAGACGAAAACAATTAGTTGAACTGCACTTTACAGTTGGCCTTTGACTACTCTATTCTTTGGGCCTGGTATTTGTGAAAGTCTGTACAGGTGCAGTTTATCTGTGCAGTTGGTATTTGTAGTGACGCTGCGTCTTTGTCATTGGTAAACCAGTGGAGGCATTTACATCTAGAGCCGGTGTGGAGAGCAGTACATGGGTAGACTGAGTGACATCTGCAGCGTGGAGGCTGTTGTGGTAGGCCACATTGGCATGGTAGTGGTCCTCCAGGGTCATCACATAGGTGACAAATGTGTCCACGGGGATCCGAAAGGTCTTCAGTAGATCTCTTTCCTGCAGCAGGGAAAGTCCACAGGGGCCGTTGCCACGGATAAGTAAAGATACATGTTATAGACTAATGTATGATCCAAACGCGGTTTCTCTCTCTCACCTGGAAGATGGCAAACATTATGCAGCTGAGGGGTCGGTTATTTGAGAATTCTGCCACCCGAAAGATATTAAGGCCCCACTTGTTCAAGTCGTTCAGCTCCTGAGGGCACAACAGACGACAATAATGCACATCAGCACAACAATCAAGCAGTTTGTGTTAGGTTAGATTAGATCACATGAAACTTTCAGCATGCTTTATGGCTACTTGACGTCGTGTTGTGTTGTGGTTCCTGCCTGTGACGAAACTGGTTCCTCCTCTTATGCAAAACATGTTGCTCGGATTTTGACGGGCCAATGTCAAAAAGATGTTTACATGTGATGTTTTAGGTTGCGGAAAATATTGGGGTGCATTTTCCCTCTAGCTATTCACATTATTGGGTACGGTTGAAGTAGTCTGAAAAAATGTAAATGTGCATAAGAAAATATTTTTACACAGAGAGAATATTTAGAACAGAGTGACATGAAATACACGTAGCCTGTTTTTTGAAATATTTCACGTTCTTTGTCATCTACCGTGTGGCTTATGCACATGTGTATGCAATAACTTGCATCTGGTAGGCTGCTTCTCCATCCATTTACCCTGGCTAACGCATCCTCGTGTTCAGTCTTCACGCCGAAGCGAGGCATGGTGGAGTTGGAAAGGCTGGAACTGTGCGTGAGCTTCTTCACACCGCTGATGTGACACATGGGCTTCTCCCTCTCTCTCAAGGTCGGGGATGGGATCTCCACCTCATTCTGCTTATCTGGAAGGATCAACATTCAAAGGTCAGCCAGGATAGAGAATTATGGGGGGCTGTGCTTGACCTAGGGTCAGAGCTATAAAGGAATTGCTATAGTGGTTGGTCACAAATGGAAGGCAGGTTTCATTTACCTAGAAAGGTAGTTGAGATGTATTCTGAGACCTGGTTCCCTGAGCGACTCATCTCTGACAAATGGGACAGCTCCCTGTTCAGCATCCTTTTGAACTGGGGGGAGGACAGACAGTTACAGGAGGTGAGCAACTTCAATAGTAGTTGCAAAGTTAAAGCATAAAGGGTTACTGAAATACTGAAAAATGTAGAGACATGCAGTTGGGTAAACCGTCAGGGCTATTAACATTGTACTTTAGATTCCATTTGTACTGATACATAATAAAACATTCCTGTGATTCAAATATGAAAAAATAAATTAGCACCCTGAATCTGGCTTCTTTCACTAAAGGGTGAGAAAATCAATTATGAATCATGCCTCTTCTTTTTCTCTCAGATGAGAACATACTGTTCAATACCCCAATTCAGTGGGCTTGCATTTTGATTGCTATGTATTGATATGCTGCAGTAATATGGCATGTTTATATGTATTGTTCTCCATACAATCATGAACAGCTAGTCTGCAGATCCTTGCAGCACAGACACAAACATGATTAAGTGAATATATTATCCCTGCAGACAGAAAACAGTGTTCCTGAATGTTCCCGCAGATTTTATGTAATTTTTTTGTATCTATAGATAAACACTGGTATTTGAAGGCTTGATAGCTCCCTGTAGCACAAGTCATGTGAAGGTACAATGCGATTCAGACAAGACCCCTCAGTCTGTGTCCTACTGACTGATCTTTCACACATAAGAATCGCCATGGCAACCAGAGCGGTTGCCGTGGCAACTGCCTCCTCACAGTCAGTCCTTCAGCTTGATGTGAGAGCGGTGGCTGCTTGGGTGACAATCTGAGGGAGTAGGCAGGTGTTTCTGACCTTTACCAAGGTCAACCCTCCCCTCCTCTGCTGTCTTCCCCTCAACATCTCTCTGTTGCTTATATCTGCTCCTCCCTCCTTCTCGAGGTAAACAACACTCTTCCCTACTGCCCTCGAGCGCCCAAATCCTTCCTCTGTCACAGGCTCTACTCTGCCTTCCTGCCGTTTTATACACTTCACGCATTCCCTCCATCTTCCACTCTTTTCCTCTCAGTTATCTCTCCTTTTCCCACCCGTCCTGTCCAGCCAGGCGCCTGTATATGATAAGCCAAAGCAAATAGGTACTCTGAAACTAAATCGTAGAGGCAGTCAGGCAGAATCAGTCATCAGAAGCCAGGAAAGCTAGTCAAGCCCAGTGGCACACTTAGGCAGCAGGCTCAGCCCAAACCACCCCCTTTCTCTCTCGCTCTCTCTCGTTCTTTCCTTCCCTAATGCTGTAACGCTGAGTCATAGCTGCCAACCAACACTTCCACAGTGCCAGTCCGAGTGCCAGGACAAACAACACTCTTCCCCTGACACTGACTAATGAAGCAAACATGCAAACGCAGCACAGACATGACCATGGACACACACGCTTAATACACCTGTTTATGCGAGGGACCCAGGAGGGCTTTATCCTATAACTCTCTGTGTTCGTGAATACCAGGCAAATACAAATGCACACATGCAAAATGCAACCTTCCACCGATCTATAACTTGCAAAATATGATTCAGCTTGACCCATGACAAGTGAAGGGAAGTATCTAATATAATCCTAATTTGCCCAATGTCAGTCAATAAAACAGTAAAGACAAAAGCAAGTTTTTTGTGTTGGCAACACAGTGACAGGATACCACGTCAGATGCAAATCTGACCTATCAAAACTTCCAAAATGTCACATTTTTAGGCATTTTCATGGATGCAGAATGTTGGCACACCTGAAGAAAACTGGAACAAAAAGGAAACATCTACTTAGTCCTGAGACAATAAGCATTGTCCTTCATCGACAACACGCTTGGCTTCCTTAAGTCTGTATTGAGGCCAGCCTCAGGGAAGCAGGAGAGAGCAACAGAGGGATGTGGGACGCAGGTGTGGAGGATGGAAACTGACATTATGTGACACTGCAACGTACCTGCAGTAAAGACGGCTGGACTACTTATCTCAAAGTCCCAAAGCTATTTCTTTGATTTCAAGCAGCTGGTTGTATTCTCAAAAGACAGAAATGTAAAAACGAGGTATGGGAGGATGGAGAATGAGATTGATATTGTCTTTTTGTTTATAGTGCTGAGGCAATATAGAAACACGGAGCAGAGTTAATAAACTCTGTGCCTTTATCACTGTTCCCCTTAAGTGGATTCATGTGTAAATTACGTACAGGAACACACTCGCCGATATTCTGCCTTACAGTTTCCCACAAAGCCACTGTCAGACACACAAACTTATCTGTCACCACATAAATTCAGTATATAATGAACTAGTCCCCATGTTCTTGGGGACTAGTCATCTTGTTAGATTCTCCCTTATAAACACATAACTTTCACAGACTGACACTATCACTGCTGGATTATAAAAAAGAGAGATAGGAACATGGTGTTAGCAAAGAGATGAGTTCTTAATGCATGCATAGATGTAGCCGTAACACTTGAAGAGTCCAACGTATGTATCCAAGATGGCCACTGCCAGGCCTTGATTGCCCTCTGCAAGCTCTCCGAGCCCTACCTGGTCCCACCAGCCGATGAGCCAGGGCCTGGAGCAGGTCTCACAGAACAGGTCCACTAAGGGTGTCCTGCGCTCCGCCGCCGTCCCACCCCCCTCCAGAACCCCTCCAGCAGCCGCACCAAGGTCCAGCTCTGCCCCTGCCCTCCCCTGCAGGGGGCTGTAGCTGGAGGAGCGGGGCAGCCTGTAGCCCCCTGGTACAGGCGAGGGGCAGGGGGATGGCGCTGGGTCAATGGCCTCCACCACACCCATGTTGAGGGTGACAGGGGGTTTGGGCCGATGGCACAGGCAGGAGGTTCGGTAGTGGAGCGGGGTGGGGGCACTGCAGGTGCCCCAGTGGCATGAGGGCGTCGTCCGGGTGTGTGGGGAGAGGCCACAGCCAGTCAAGCCGGGACACTCCAGAGTGACGGCTGCCCCGTGAGGGGGCGAAGGAACAGGGGAAGGGGATGAGGGTAGGGGCTGCTGGTGCAGATTGTCCTTGCCTACATGCAGCACCCCAAAGCAGGCCACCCAGTCAGTCCAGAGTCAGGCTCCAGCCTCAGTGTGGTCCAAAGATGAGGGTCCCCCTGATGGGCAGACCAGGAGCCCCCTGGATCCGGCCGCTTTGGAGACTACATCTCATCCCATTGGCTGAGCAGACTGACCCAAATCTAAAGTCACTGCAGGGGAAAGGTGGATGTGAGCCGAAAGACGGAAGATGGAGGGAAACAGAGGGGGAGAGGGAGCGAGGGACCGTCTGAAGGGCACGGAGAGGAGCCGATGGAGAAGATGAGTGGGAATGTGAGAGAGATGTAAACGAAAAAATGGTGTTGTGAGAGACGAGCTGCTTGACAAACAGTAATAAAAAATTCAGATGATGGAGGTGAGAGGAATGGAGAGATGGTGACGGCAGAGCAGAAAGATGACTGTAGTATCGAATGATGGAGGTAAGGGGGGCTTGGATGACAGCAGGAACATCAAGGAAGGGAAAGGGGGGAAACAGATGATGATAGCAAGAGAAAAACAAGGATAGAGAGGATGAGAGAGGGAGAGAGAGAAAGAGACAGAGAGGGATGCAGGCAGGCCTGTAGCAGACGGTCAGGCTGAAGAATCACACTGGAGCCGTGGTCTGGAAAAACACACTCCCCCTCTCTGCGTCGACTGCCCCTCCCCCACGGTACGGATCCAAAGACCCGGCCCAGTCCTACCCGTGCATCAACCCGTCAGTGCCGTCTCGCACCGATTCCAGCAACACACAGTCCGTCCAAAGTCAGTCAGGCTGCCTCCTGATAGCTCTGTAGCCCAGTCCCCTGCTCCAAGTCAATCCATGCCTCAGATGGCCAAAATGCCAGAGGTCTAATCCTGCCACTTTAGGCTGCCGTTCCTCCTCCAGTGCTCTGCCTCTTGCGCCATTTCCCTGGATGCTGTAGACAGCTCTCGCAAGCTAATCAGGCAGTGTGGCTGCAGGCGCGTGCATGTGTGTGTCTGTGCTTGCCTCTGCTCGGAGCTTGAGTGCGCATGTGCGACAAGACAGCATGTACGTCTGTCGAAAATATGTATGTGAGCGAGGGTGTGAGTAACTGAGAGACTGAGTGGGAATATTCATGTGTGTACCTCCATGTTGATATAGTGCGGAGGATTTCTGTAGCTTGGTTGCAGCTGCTAAAAGGCAGCATCATATTCACAGACTCTGTTTACCATAGAAGACCTGTCTTTGCACATTGTATGTGCACACATATAAATGTACACCCACACACACACACACACACACACACACACACACACACACACACACACACACACACACACACACACACACACACACACACACAAGTTATGTCCTTTAAGCACTCTCCTGTTATCTCTCCCTCAGTCCTGTCATCATAAACCTGACTGATTACACACACAAAGAACCCCAACATTAATTAATAGTGAAGTGCAACACGGGAAAAATTTCTAGAATAAAAGAAACAAGGTACACGATGCTGTCTCTTTAAGACTGAACAATATTAAAGGAGCATTGCATCTATTTCATTGGTTGTTGCCCAAACCACATGGCTTGTGGTCAGAGTGGCAAGCCAATGGCTAAAAGGGAAGGGCAGACCCTGCTGCTGTTCGATAGCAACCAAGGTTACAGCAGAGACATCAGCATCAGGACCCATTCCCCCTCCCTCTCATGTCCTCCCCACCCACAGACCGTCACCCTCCCTCCCCTCTCCCTCTCTCCCTCCCTGTCCCCATGTCTCCGCAAATACGAATGCATGCATACTTGAGAAGCCTGCCCATGTGCGCACACACAGGCATGCAGATGATACAAAATGCATCAAAATCCTGTGCAACCTTGATGCATGTCTTGCACTTATAAACACAAATGCTTAGCAACCAACAAAGTCTGTCAATTTAGTTTAACAAATGCAATAAAAGATGGTTGACCAAATACACTATGTGGTACAGCCCACATTAATTGTTTATCAATACAATTACTACCACAGGATTGCAAATAAACCTAGGAAACACATTTGACTTGCCACTTCTAATGACAACCCTTTACAAATTGACCCTATCTACAGTTGAAAGAGCAGCACACGATTACTCCAACAGCTGATTAGTCATTTTCTAGACAATATTATGTGAAAATGTTTGAAGGATCAATGTGACAGGTAATAAGAGTAGGATGAGGAGGAGGTTGAAGGCTTTTACATCCCAAATGCAGTGTGGTTAAAAGTATTTTTACTTAGTAAGTTTTACACACCACTCCTGCAGGGTTGGTTTTGTCACTTCACTTCAATATTTTACCTTGGTGGAGCTGCATTTGTATTCCCCGAGTGGAAGCTTAAACAGGAAGTTAGCAATAATGTATTTTGTACACTGAGGGACTAAGGTGCAGCCCATTACTAATCATTTCTCACGTAGTGGTGAAATATTCTTGTGAACCATGAAATACACAGTTACTTCATGTTCATCAAGAAGCTTGGATCCATATTGAGTCAGCATTGAGGTAGAAGGACAGAGGAGGTACAAGTTTGTATGTGGACAGGCGTGCACCTTGTTGGAGGCCATCTCGCTGACTGAGCGATGGGTCTGAATGGTCTCCAGCTGGTCCAGACACCAGTCCAGCTCCTCCAGAGTCTCCCGAGCCATCTGCTGGTATGTCTCCTCTGGGAAGCACGCACACACACACAGACAACATATAAACCAGCAGTGGAGGAAGAGCACAAATAGTGGCATAAAAAACAGTGACAACCTGATAGAATATCCACCTTTAAAAGTGATATGTGGCTTTTAAGGACCTGTCCTGTAGCACAGTAATTTAAAAATAACTGAATTCACAGTTTAAGAGTTGAGTTTCTGAGTTTTCACCTTGGTCACCTACGATTAAAAAATGCCACTGTTTTAAATTGTGATCAGCCAAATAACGCAAAAATTATAATTTAAATTCCATACATATTGTCATCACTCTTGATTTAAAGGTCTAAATATATTTAATCGTATTAAACAACAATTAAATACAGTTTAATTTGTTCTTTCTGATGCTGTAACAATGTTTCCACATCTGTAATATTTATGAAAACAGTAAAATGGGCCTGTATTTTAAATTACAATCAGCAGAGTAACACAAAAATTCTAATTTAAATTCAAAACATACAATCAATATCACTTTTAATATACATACTAAAATAGAAGAAATTCAAGTCTGATGTGAAAATGTTTTCCTAACTTTTAAATATCAGAAATGTTTACAAGCACAACAAATCACTGCACAATTTCTGGACTAGCTGAACAAGAAAGATGTGTGTGTTTTGCACACTGATTATATAAACACAGTAAAACAGAAACATTTGTTATCATTAACAGCTGAGTAACAAAAAATATACATGATATATATAAATATGTAATGGTCCTCTTAATTATAACTATTATTTGTATGGTCAGAATATACTGATTGTGCCTCAAATATTAAGTGTTTGGTAAAAACTAAATAAAAATGTTCACGCCAGGCGCTCTACTGCCGTAGCATCAAACTCTGAGGGGTATATCAAAAGAGTCGGTTGTCCAGTATTTGTCTTCTAACAAATAAGGGTAGGTTCGAGCATTTCCTCTCAATTTCAGTGTAGTGAAAGTAAAAATCTCTGTAGAGTGAAAATGAGGTTATTCATACATGTACTTGACACATCCACTATATGCATAAAAAAGCCATCTCCCTTATTTTTATCTTAATCCATATATCTATTGTAGCTTAAGCATTATAATTATTTAAGATCTATCCAGTCTCTTAAAATTAGTGCTGTACGGTTAATTAAACAATTCTTCAGTAATAGCCAATGATGTTCTGTGGTGTTCTGCAGTCATTTTCATTACTGATAATGCTTTTGGGGAGCGTGGGAGCCTCAGTGTATCCTCAAAGCTGTGTGAGGGGACTGTGGGACCCTTTTGCACTAAGAGTTTTTAATTAGCTGACAACATACCAGAGAGTGTAGCTTGGGGAACGGTGGGTTGGCTTGTCACTGGTGACCTCCTGTGGACCAACACATAGTTACATCAGAAGGAGAAAAACACACTGCTGCCCCCTGCTGGGCTTCAACACACATTCAGCATTACAGTATGAGGCAACGACAGGCTTGGCTCACGGAGGGGATATAAATGTTTTCATGTCTGTTATTCATTTATTCACCTTAAAAGGGAAAAACGGAGGAGTGCATGTATATATTAAAATGTCTTTGAATATTGGATAATGCTGCAATGTCTGAATTTTTTAAAGTCCATAAAAATACCTATGTTTCACTTCAAATATTGAAGTGTCCAAAAATAGTCAAAGACAAAGCCTGAGCTCTGCTCTCCTCTCAGATAGCCTTCATGGTTTCATAATTGTTTAATTAGCGAGGCATTTTCAGCACATGACTCTGCATAATTATTGATGCTGATAATTCTGTGGTGCATAGCTTTATATATCATATTGATGCGGAGCTAAGAGCCTGCCAACTCGAGCTCCTTCTGTCTACTGCATTTAAAAGGAAAATAATTTTAGCGTTATTGACCGTCTGCATCATCTGGGTACAGAGTCAGGGACGTGCATCTGAGGCATGGTGTTGTCTACACTCAGCGAGTTGGCGAGATTCTGAAAAATCCAGATCATGTTTTCCCTGAGCAGAGTCTGATAATTACAAACTGGTTAATCATGATGGCAAAAGTGTTTCCCCATAGGAGCAAGGAGAAGGAGACATTAGCAAACACGCTGCAAACAAAGCAGGCAGTCGTGACGAGTGTAAGTGGGGGGGAAGGGGTGTTTGACAGCATGATACTGACTTGTTAGTGGGTGTTGTGACATTGGCGAGGATGGTGAAGTTGCTTCTTACAGTTCGTAGGCTGGCCAACACCTGGGGGGTGGATGGACAGCGTAGGAAGGGAAGAAGAAGGAGGAGGGAGGAAGGAAGAAGGAAGGAGGGAGGGAGAGACGGAGCGGGGGGGGGGGTTGGCACAAGTTCACTGCACTAATTAGCCACTTCTCTTAGTCATTTACAGCAATTAAACATGTCAGATGAGGTACACAAGGAGAACCTACCTGAGCGAAAGGGGTGACAATCATGTCTTCGGCGTGCCTGCAGGACAAAACATGAGAAGAAAAAAAAAAAAGTGGAGAATGAGATGAATGTGAGCGGTTCTGGGCAGCTGAGGTGCTCGACATTAGTGGTTATATGAGAGGGTGTATCTATGAGCTGGGTGTTTACAAAGACTTGTGTGGATCTAAACAGAGAAATAATCCTGAAACACACTAATGGAAGGTTTTTGGGCTGTTTAAACTTACTGAAAGACAAGCCAGGAAAGAGAGCACAACAGTTAATGTTAAGAGGATTCATCATGATTTCATTAGCATAATGCTCGCATAATTACAATCATAACCATTTCTCTGTTGATTGGGATAATATGCAGTCAATATGTTGTGTGTGTGTGTGTGTGTGTGTGTGTGTGTGTGTGTGTGTGTGTGTGTGTGTGTGTGTGTGTGTGTGTGTGTGTGTGTGTGTGTGTGTGTGTGAGTGGACAGTGTGGGTTTAAAAAAAACGTGTCAGCTCTGACTGCCTCGTGATGGATCCAGGAAGTCGGCTTCATGCTCACCCCTCACTGTTGATGGAGGAGTTGCGTGACATGGTTTTGGGGGACGTGTCGTAGTCTGAGTCTGAGCGGTACAGGAAGGACTCCCTCCGCTGACTCTGGGGGAAAGAAGGGTGGAGCACCAACCCAGGACTCGCCTGCGAATCCATGGGACTGCGGCCTGGCGAGGGACCATTTTCTGAATCGAAGCTGGAGGGTTAGAGAAGACAGTGAGGAAACTGGGTTTACATCCGTTACATTTAATTCAGGTGTTTGTTTAGCTGCTGCTCTTGTCTGATAATTACACCAAAAAGTGCCCGGATAAGCCATCCACAAAATCCTCCTTTATTGTTTCTAGTGTCTGAGAGAGGAAGGGGGGGGAATAAAGATGTGACAGACAGAATTGAACCCATACAGCTGTGACTCCGCAGTGCCGTTGGATTGGCAGACTGCCACTGGGCTGCCCTGAGAAATACACTTTACTGACAAGTCATATTTTGGAGCGACTCCTGTTTACATGAGCAAAGTGAACCACAACAATCCCAATCTCTGAGACCCAAAGGTTAAAACAAGCTCTTACAACACTCATATTAATTGATATGTATTAAGACTACTTTATCTATCATCAAGAAACATCATAAACAAGAGAAAGAAGGCACGAGGTGGATATTAACAAATCCAAACAGTGGCAGTGGTTAAGGCACATTATTACAGACTTTTTGGACATTTGCATTCCTGTAAATCAGTGTCTGTCTTCTCCTTTTCGGTTGTGGAGCGAAAATCAGCATCTGTCCACGCAGCACCAGGCCAGCACATTGCTTATTAACATTAGACCCAAAACACGAGGCAGAAACTAATCTGCCAGATCCATTCAAAGTCGAGCTTAGCCAAAGGGGGCACAGCAACACGCTTCTCGAGTGACACTCGTATCTTGTTCATCAACAGCTGCAGCAACGGAGCCCTCGGTAAAAACTACATCAGACCAGCGTTTTCAGAGACGAAAGGAAAATTCGATCTTGCTGCTAAGAAGTGAAGTCACTATTGATTTGAACAGGGTTTTAGAGTTTGGCATCATATAACAAGAAAATGATGGAGAGTAGTAACGATATGCAGACAGATACCAATTTATCTGAGAATATTTGCGAAGAGAATACTGATAGAATTGTTATTAGGTTTGTTTTTCACTGCAAAAGCTATAAAATTTCAATACATAACAATATTAAAATATAATTGTAACTTTAGGGCTGCAGTCAAAGTTTGGGATGACAAGGACAGATAGGGAAGAAGATTGCAGTTAAGCTGCAGCATCTATTTTTAATGTAGTATAACTTTTATCTCCAAAACACCTCCCAACTCCTCCCAAACTTCTCAAACTTTTCTTGTCAACACAGTTATGAACGGCTTTCAGTTCTACTTCAGAAAATTAAGCGTGAAGTGTAATATTTTTAGAATGTACTTCTAAATTGGCCAATTAGGAGCCCCTCCTCTCCCCAGCAGGCTTTGTGACTATGGCTACAGATCAAATTATCCTTAAACAAGTTTCCCCAGTAATGAAAAAAACATAAAAAATGTCTGCCAGGGGGGCCCTCTGCAAGCTGCATGCGCTAATCCCTGTTTTTTATTTATTTTTTTCTGCAAACTTTGAGAGCAATTATGAGACTTCAGCATTATGAATTCAGCACTTCCTAAAATCTATTCCATCTGACAAGGGTTATTACAGTGTGCGCATGGAATAATTTACTCTGAGATCTCCTTTAGTGAGTCGTACATTGCACAAATACACCCCACCTAAATCACTTCAGCTTCTTTTCTTCATATTAAAAAGACTGGTGAGTGAGGACTGGGCAAAAATACAGATCAGTGGCTTGGATGCAGAACTGTACCTGCAAAAACAGTGTGATGAGCGACTGTGCTCCTGAATACTGCGGTTCAGTTTCATACGCCGAAACAGAGCAGAGCCCGTGTGTCCGTGAGTCTGATCGACCGGTGACAGAGTTGAGGTGAGAGAGGGCGCAGGAGGTGGACCCTCAGGACTCTCCCACAACCTCAGCTGTCGTGTCAGCTTCCTCTGACTCATCGCTGCTAGCTCTGGCCCTGCTGGAGCCGACCAGTTAAAGAAAACTCCCCCGGCCTCCACTTGAAACTGGCTGTCTCGGTCTGTATGGCTGTCTTCCTCCCACGCAGTCCCCCCTCATCTACTTTTTAGTATGTCGACTCACGTCTCAGGCAGACAGAACCGCAGCACCTGCCATATGCGGTGCAAACTGTCCTCAATCCGGAGAGGGATCTAATAACAAGGCCTGATCCTCCCTTTAGTCCTGTTCTCCCACGTGTCTGATGCCAGAGGAGTCAAAGTGCATCAACATGCATATCCAGCGCTGTGATCTGCTTGCCCCGGGTGCTTAAACTCCGGTTCCCCTTCTCTCATATCTTCAGTTTGTTCTCTGGATTTATGCAGGACTCCTTAATCCTTGCCCATGCGGGGTTTGTTTGAGGTTTGTCTGTTCCTCAGCACTGTCAGCCTCATAAAAGAGAACTCTTGTAATATTTCACCACCTCGACTCCGTTTGAGTCCCAACGCTGCTGCTGGGACTAGCTGGCCTAAACCGGAGCTCTGTCCCCATCTGGTCTCCAGGTTGCTGTGGCGGCCGTCTCACATTCACAACTCTCCTGACACCTGGGCTGCAAAAAAACAACCGACAGACCTGTGATGACCTCTGCTAATGTCCTAACGAGCCAGCCTTTTGCCCTTCATGTTGTATCTGTTACTTCTTCTCTCCTCTATCCCCCTGCCCACCCACCCGCCCAACACCACAACCACCCAACACCACAACCACCACCTCCCTAATGCAAGCATGTGCTCTCACTATCCTTATCTCACTGCTGACAGTTCCTCTGCAGCAACAGGAAGGCTGATCGGTAAGAGTAACAGACCACAGGCGCTAGAGCACAGCAGCACACAAAGGCTGTGTAATGAGGATTTGAAGACAAGATAGAGAACAACCCAGAAAGAGGAGGAGAAAAAGAGAGAAAAAAAAAAAAGTCAGGAGGAAAACAGGCTGACTCATACCCCCGTGTAAATGTTTACATATTCTACTAAAGAGCATGCAAGGTTTGCGCCCAAAACATTTTGTATTTTTGACATCAACAGCCTTGCATACCAACAGCACTTGCCTTGGCCTTTAGATGTGAACAGACACAGTGCTACCTTAATATTCTCCATGAGGGACAATTAGACCATGAAAAAGCTTTGAAACAAGGTACATTAGGTCAACTGTGACTAATTCGGTGATGAAATCGGAGATTTGAAACATACCGCAACGCGGAATGCAGAAGCATTTTAATGCAGCGTTAATAAAAACTACGTTGGAGCTACGGAACCTCTGCAGGCGTCAGGCAGTACAATTGCTGAGGTGTTATTTATCACTTTCATAACAGGAGGTATTGATTAATAGCTTTGAGCCACATTAACCCTGGGATTTCCAAAAATGGGATTTCGAAACAACTCAGTAGTAAGTGTGGTAATTTCCTTTTTAGAGAGAACGAAAGGAGTGGTCAGTAAGTTTTAAGAATACCTCTGTTCCTACTGCAAAGCTTATTGTATTAACTGTACCGACTACTACTCCAGGATAACCTTTCTAACTTAACATAGTTACTGTACTTACTTAAGTGAGCAATTCAACCATGTTAATACAGACAAGTCTGTTTTTATTTTTGAATTATTTATGAATTACAATTTTTTGTCATATTTAATTGAAAGGTTTTAGATGAAAAAACGACATAAAAACAGCATTAGAAAATGTGAGTAACTTAGGTGTATACGTGTTGTCTTGTGGGATTTTTTTTAAAATTATTATTATTAAGAAGCAAATTCCAGTCCAGTGTTTCAGATTTTTGTGCGCTGGTAATTAAAATAGATGCCTATTAAAATTTCTGGTCTTTTAATGTCTGGAGTGCAGGTCGATGTACCCCTGGAATTGGAAGAATAAATCATATTTTTGATTAATTTTAATTCTCAATTTTCTGCTTGTCTGAGTGGAAAACTCACTCCAAACACTTCTTTGTTTTTGGTAGCAGGGCTAAGCTTTCATCAGCGTGTGGAATACAGAATCGACATTTTATATTCCGCCTACATTTTAAATTGTGCGCGTATGTGTTTTGTCCGTTTGACAACCTCCAGTTGTGTGTTTATTTGCGACTGTCTCGAGAAGGCACAAAGAGTAAAGATATTCAAAACTTGTGCGATCACAACTGGAATATACAGTCTGTACATACCAAATGAGAGCACAATTGAGACGACTTGCGAATAGTATCTGTTTTTCCTTCAGCCTTTTCCTGCAAGAGCAGCTAGCAAAAAAAAAAAAGCAAGGGAAACCAGCTGCATGAATTCTGTGTTCCACCTTTCAGCGAGCAGCTTAAAGCCTGAGCACTGCAAAGAACACAGTGAAGATAAGATGCCGTGTCAATCTGTTTCCCCCTCTCCTCTCGCCTTCCACAATCAGTACTTCACCCTTTCTTCTGAGCCTCTCTTTTACCTCCCTTCTCTTCCTCGGCAGCGAGTAACTACCATTTGTTTATGTTGCACTGGGGATGGATGTTGGAGCTCGTCTTGGAAAGTCGCTTATGAAAAGGCCTCGCGTAGCTACAGCCTGTTTGAACAGTGCTTTTCAAAGACAGACTTTGGGAGAATGTCAAGAATTCAAATTCACATGACAGTTACTATTGTAATCTCTGGAGAGCTGATGAAGAGACAATTATTCTATCTTCTTTTAAATACCGAGTCCCAGCTCAATAATAGCTGGTGAAACCTCTCATAGTGACTCATGCACACACGTGGACGCATAGGCTACACACGTACACACACACACACACACACACACACACACACACACACACACACACACACACACACACACACGCACACGTGGACACACACACTGGCAAAAACACACCCCCACACACACAGATGAGCATTAATGCTGAAGCTCTTTTGTTTTCACTCAAACACTATAAAAAGGCAAACTAGATGCATGTACACACACACACACACACATGCACACGCACACACACACACACACACACACACACACACACACACACACACACACACACACACACACACTGCACACAGAGTGATTTTAAGCTGGGCTGTGGGCAGCTCTCTTGGTTTCCTTATATGAAAGCAGTGTCCCTGGAGTGTATCGCTGCGGACAATGACATGATGATCGGAGGTTTCAGAAGGACGGGGATTTGTGCCAGCTGAGCGACTCCTTCTTGTGGAAGATAACAAACCATCTCTGTCAGGATCGAGAGGAGCACATTAAAGCTGCTCTCTCTCGTGTAGGCCCTCTCACCTGAACTGCCCCACTCTGTTAACTCTCTGGGGCTCGGTGACACACGCCAGACACAAACCCATCGTAATGGATACGTTAATATTGAGACTGATTCATTTTGCATGACTGAGAGATGTGGTCAGTGACTTGGAAAATGTAAAGCTCATTTATCGCATGTGCAGTAGCTGTGTAACATCAAGCTGAAATGTATTTTGGTTGAGAGATCCTATACACAGGCATTGCTTTGGTGCTACGTTGGTTATTAAATTAACATTATGCATCTTCTCACAGAAAGTCCTTGTGTGCAGATTAAGACAGAAAAATTGGACTGTTCTGCAGCAGCACTTAATTTCCTCTCTTCTCAGCACACGTTTCTGCAACAAAAGAACGAGCTTGATTTCATGTCATTAATATGGCAGGCTTCAAAGGGCTTTGGGGCCGCGAGTCAGTGCAGCGATTAGTTTAATTAAACCTGTAAGTCTGTATGAGAGTGTAGAGGAGATTTACATACATCCCCTCCATTGACCCTCTCTTGCCATCGATTGTTCATTAACAATCCTCACAAGGAAGCCCCTGGCTGGGGAAAGCTGCCGCCACATCAGCGTTTTCCCGACAGTCTGGTTGGTGTCAGCTCCCCTTTCCCTCTATCGCACTGTGCACTGCCGTTAATCAGGCTTCTCTGAGGGGGATGAGCCAGTGCTCATTCATTTAAGCTACTAAAAAAAAAAAGATCACAGTCAATCCCTGCCCCCCCAGCCCTTTCCTCATTGTCTTCAGTTCACTAAGTTAATGATTAACCTGCCTGTGTCCATTGCCCTCTCTCCCCATGACGCACACACACACACACACACACACACACACACACACACACACACACACACACACACACACACACACACACACACACACACAGTCCGTACTCTCGTCCTCTGTGGCGAATGACAGTTATTTCCTGCCCCCACTTCCTCCTCTGTCAAACAAGCACAGATGCTTGTTTCCACGTACAATTTCACCCCCACTCCACTCCCCACCCTCCACCCACCCATGAGCTGTGCCTATCCCAGGCATTTAGCACCTGGCTGATTGCTACGAGTGTGGGGGTGGCTTTGAGAGGAGTTGAAGGGAAGAGGAGTGGGGACTTGCAAATTGGGAAAGGGTGCTACTTTTATAGACTGACCATATAATCACAGCTCCACTGCTGCGGTTGAATCATCCGCAAATTTATTGAGCACATTAGGGGTTTTGATTATGAAGCGCTCTCAGGCTGGGGCATGCTTTTAGGGCAGCATGCCCGTAACTGACGCATCTCAAATGACATGTCTAGCGAAGGCTTGCCATGCCCGTTTGCCTCAGCTTGTCCGTAGTGCTTCTCCGGCAATCCCAAGAGAGAGAGAGAGAGAGCGAGAGACAGTGGCACGGTCAAACATGCTTCCATTTTAATGTCGACATTTACAGTACGAAACACAGGAAGCAGAAGCTCTGAGGGGAAAGTGCTGGCGCCTCGCCACATAGGCAAAGAGAGGGCATCTGGCCTCTGGAGCTTCACAGAGCCAGGAAGAGAATAAAGCAATGAGATAAATGGAGGAGGAGAAAATAGAAGACGAGACACAGGAGCAGTGTGTGGGCTATGAGAAGACTGCCAGTCAGTAGTCACACTGTAAAAATCTGATAATTTAGTGAAATGAACTGATCTTTTATCACCAATTTAATGTAATTTGTTAAAAATTTCTAGTTATCACAATCGCAGTCATTTCAGAACTTAAAATCGTGTATGAAAGCTTTGTGACTTCTGGTGACCTAGCTGCTAAGCACTCATTAAACCAAAATGATGTGAGTTAAGAAACATCATTATCTTATTAGCATTTTCCCCAGCATACATTGTTTTAAAGTTAAAGCTCTCCAGAAACCCCTTTCTGGAGAGCCCTTATCCAGTTTGAATACAGCTGAGCAATAGAAGCTTGTTATGAGTTTTTTCATGCATGTATCTCAGATGCGTCAGATATTTTCTCAGATAAAAATGACAGCAATGGTAACGCTGATGAAAATTCAAATCCACTTCAGCCCCTACCCCCACATTCTCAGTTTATAAATCTCCAGAGCGGCTGTGAGATCCACATTTTGATATTAATACTGGACTGAATCTGGGTGTGCACACAATATGTCCATGGAATATTACAACCTTAATGCATCATTACTTAAAGGACTGACGCAACTGGAAAGGAAATCTAACTTGAAACGCTCGTTAAAATGCTTCTATTAGCTTAGGTTTATCTTTAGTACTTCAGGCTTACATCAAAACAACTCATGTACTTGATCAGTTACCACAGAATGTAAATACAGTCTGGAAATTTATATTTTGAGGTTAAATAATGTTTTTACATTGCAAAGGCTCTGACCTCCCTCAGCCCTGCCCCTGTCCCCTGCCCCATCCCCTGATTGACCCCCAACTGTCCGCTCCAGGCGCGGCTTCTCCCACCCATCCAGCTCTCCGCTGCGCTGGGGTCAGATCACAGAGCCGGAGATTACAGTAGATTATCCTGCCCACAGGATCACCGACCCAGCCCCGGGCGGCCGAACACAGAGAGCCGGCCGCAGCCTCTGAAAGAACACACGCCTTTCAGGAAGCACCCGAAGGGATTGGCCACATTCACACACCTGGCAAAAGTCACAGGAAAGGGATTTATTTTATGGGCTACACTAGACAGGATAATCAGCCTTTATACTGCACAGCAACAGGCCATCTGCATTGGGAAAGGACAGCCCGTTTAATCTATTAATGCACTGTACAAAATAAATTCCGCTCGGATTGAGTGGTGCACATTCGAAACACAAAGCTCTTAGTGCAGTGTTATCTTTCACCTGAGGAATTTGGACTCTGTTGCCATGTGGATTATTTTACACTCTGTATTCTTCGAAAACCAACCAGAGGCGTCCGTCACTTTACATCACCGTCAGCAGATCTCTGAACCCACGGGAGTCTCTCCTCAGGTGGAGACCGACTCATTCTGTCACTGCTGTTTCTGCTTCACAGGTTGCTCAATGCAACTTTACGAAACGGCTTATCTGCACAACACATAACTGATCTGTGTACGATTGTGATTGCAACAATACAGTGCCGTCAGAAACTGGTAGGTTATTCACACGTTCTGTACTCCAGCACACTGGATTTGCTTTGAAACACTCTTATATACATATTGACATCAGATGAATGGCACAGGCACATCATGCCCAAATTTTACACAAAGTAAATCAGCAAGTTAAAATAAATATTCATCATATTTAATATTTGATTGTAGATTCTTTGCAGTCTTAGCATTCACACACTTCCCTGGTGATGCTCTGCCAGGCCTGAACTGCAGCCATATTCCTATTTTGCTTGTTTTGTGGCCTTTTTGCCTTCAGTCTGGTCTTGAGGAAGTGAAACACATGCTCAGTTGGACTTCGGTTAGATGACTAACTTGGCCAGTCAAGAATATTTCACTGGTTAGTCATGACAAAGACAACTTGGTGACCTTGCCTGTATGTTTAGGATTTTTTTTCAGGGCTACAAAAGGGCGACAAGAGTTCACCCAAAACACATTCAGTGAAGTCACCACTTAAACCTTAAAATCACCGTCTTAGAAAAAACAATACTGTCTGACTGCCCTGTATCGCTGCATACTATTGTGCTGTTGTTTTCTGCACAAGGTCAGCATAGCTCGACAGAATGGTCGTATTAATTTCTGTTTCTTTCTCTTTGTGTCTACCTTCATTTTCTGTCGATCCCTATTCCTATCAGTGTCTCTCTCATTCTCTCTCCTTTCTCTGGCCACATGCAAAAAGGAATAATTACAACTGAGTTTGGGCACAGCCAGCGCCAGCAGAAACCCATCTTTCTTCGGGTTCTTCCTCCTCTTCTTCTTGCTCCACAGAGCTCCCTATCCTTTTACATTTAATGGCCTCTGCTGTGACCGCAGAGGCCATTTAGAGTGAAAGGTAAGTATTTAAGAATCGTGACTCCCAACCCCCAGCTCTTTTTGTAACCAGCCTTCCGATCCCTGAATATCAGGGGAGGAACCAGAGGAACTGTTTAATGAGCATTGTTTGTCTCAAAAAGCACCTTGTAGATTTGTGTTATGAGAAATCAACTCCTCCTCTCTGCTGTTGTGGAGACTGAGGCTGGGCTAAACAGATGGATCAGCTGACATAGAAAACCATCCTGAGAGATGACAGATGGAGAGACATGTTCAGTTGGTGCACTGTTTAGTTTGCTGCCACACGCATCAAGATAAATTAGGAGTTGAGAGAGTAACTGATCTGCAGCAGCAGGAGCAATAGAATAATACTGATTTGCTTTTGATGTTTAATGGAGTTTCTCGAAGAGGAGATGCTAGCAAAGGGGGGTGTGATGGAAAGAGGGAGTGGGGCTATCTAGCTTAATTCTTCTTAATGAAGTAGATTTTCATTGCACAGAAAGTGGAAGAGTGCACCTACAAAACCCAATTAAAACACACTGTGGAGCAGAGATGATGAGAAAAGAAATGGGCTGAGAGATCGATCCAGCTGGACCATGGAAAGCAGTAATATCACTGGTGTCTCTACTATATTAACAAATCCAGAACACCCCGCCACCCCACCCCCCCTAAAAAAACAAGCCCACACAAGGAGTGAAGGAGTGGTATTTATAGCGCATCACCCTATCTCTGAGATGGAGCGTGTAACTCCCTCTCTGCAGGCTGGGGCTGCTGGGCCTCTTTTATTTTAATCCAGACTGGAGAGAGATGAAGAGAGAGAGAGAGAAGAGAGAAGTGTGAGTCATCCAGAGCTACCTTTGTGTCACCGTGGCTCGGCGCCTCCTCGCCATCTCACTATCATTCCCTCCGTCTTTTACTCCATCTGTTTTTTCACTCAATCTCCCACTCCTGGCTGATGTGTGAGTCTATCTATCTATCTATCTATCTATCTATCTATCTGTCATTGTGTTGGTCAGAAAATCTCCATATCCTTTCTATAATTTCAAGTTCTGTCATATTTAATTAAGTCTAGAAGGCTTGGCATCCACTTTGTCATACATATTCCCCTGCACAAAGACGATTGGCTGCGTATTACCCTGGAATGATGGATAATGACTGATGTGGGACAGAAACAAATGCTGGGCAGGATGCAGCTGAGTGAAAAAACATAGAAGGTCAATTTAAACAGACAGTGAAATGATCCATTCAGTTTGATGCTCTGAATCGTCCTCTAATGCATTCATGGTGTGGCTGAACAAAAAGAGTTCACCAATGAATCGCTTCCCTCTTGTTTGTTTTGCTGTACTGTCCTTCGTTTACAACCCCCTAGGAGTGCTACAAGTAACTGATTTAAAAAGTAATGCCGTCGAAAGCAAGCTCCTGGTCATGAATATGACTAGGAAAACAATAGTAATATGCAATAAACCATATGAAGCACCACTTGTTTTACTATTTTCCTTAAACCAGCAATGACTGACTTTTTTGGAGCCATCGAAACAAGCTGTGAACACAACATTGACATATTATCACCTTCAAAGTTGATATGCAATCATGTTAGCTGTTAGCATGTCACCTGGTGAATGGAGGTCCAATGTATTAGCTCTCCTTTTAGCTCTGTTTTTGGTCCTTAAGTCCTTAAATCAAACAACAAAAACATGTTGCTGGTCCAGGCCTCCGGAGCAACACATACAACCTTTCGCTGAGCTGACGCTGCCATCAATTCGATGACATAGTTGCATCAAAAATAAACTGTTTTCTGACCTTCAACACTGCGGTTGTGGTTTGGTGAGGTTCAGGCAGAAAAAATGACTTGCGTAGGGAAAGATCATACAATGTCGTCGTGGTTACAACAGTAAGTACATGGTTAATGTCAGGGAATGATTGTGGTCATGGTTAAAAGAAACCAGCTGTTGGTAGGAACATTCAAGTCTGACATTTTGTTGACCCATGCATCCACCGCAATCTCCTCCCTCTGTGGACTTTGTGGCTTTTATAGCCTTTTTTCACTGAGTGGCTGCCTGCTGGGGCCGAAAACGAGGCTATGACAGTGGTGAGAGTGAACAGGCAAACCAAAACAATGAGCTGAAAGATGCTATAAAGCTTAAGAGCTACGTAGGTGATAATTCTCTGTGGGTTTGTCAGACAACCCCTTTCACATCACACATACTATTATAAAAATATAAATTACAACTGCTTTAAATTTCCCCGTTTTTCATAATACTTACTATGACGCATTCTATGCATTTATATCCTTCAGGATTATACCCTAAAAGATGAATAATATCATCTCTTTTACTAAATCAAAGACTTGGTATTTTATTTTTGGGTAAATTACATCCCTGGAGATAAAATATACCATGAACTGATCAAGGACAATTAGCAAAACTGTACTCGAATTACTGTATAGTGCTGTTATAATAGGCATTAACCAGGAGAATCATGCTAGTAAGAGAACAATAGGAAAATCAGTGTGATTATCCTAGATAGCAGTTAGATGTCATTAGTGAGGAAAAGGCAGGATTATCTCTTGTGGATTCATTTGTCCTGAATCTGCCTCATGGCCATTGCCCTGCAGCAAGGCTGTGAATGCAACATGCTTGTCTGATAAGTCAGTCTTTCATTATTCTTATGTCCTCTCGTCCTTCAAATTATCCCTTTTACGTAAGCATAAGCACTGTAATGTTAGATATTAAAAACGAGCCCCAATTCAAATGCGCCCTTTCTGTCTCCACTGCTTTTCCTCACGTCACGTCACGTCAGCAGCTTGAACTTTTCATCATCTGTCTGACTTTATTCTGTCACGCTGAAGTGGCCAAACCGGACCAAATGTCACTTGTCCTGTCCACTCACCTGTGCACTCTGTTGTCTAAATCTGGTTAAAGGCAGCTGGAAAGGTTGCTGCACCGATGATGCTAAAGAAAAGCCAGAAGATATAGTATGTCAACAAAACTGTAAAAGATGGATGCATTTTGCTTTTAGCTGTACGCGTGATTGTGTTTACATCTGTTATCAAAGCAAAGAAGCTCTGCTCCTGCTGTCTTTCTTTTTCTTTGGCCACTGATGAATGTGTTCTCATGATGAGTCTTAGAGGTGCAGATAAGATGTTCCCCGCTAATGGCAACAGAAGCAGGAGATGAATAACAGATATATTTATCGGTTAAGAATTGAGTGAGCCTGGGGAGCCAAGTGCTCCCTAACTGAGGGAAAAAATGATGGAGGAAGAAGCTGTGATTGGTTAATGAGGCCTCAGCATCGTGGTAGGAAAGGCGGTAAGAGTCTAGCAGACCATTCCAAAACATCAGAGTTGGGCTTTGAAAAACAGCAGTATGTCCAAACAGAATGGATGTCTCCCACTCTGCTTGTCCCCACACACTTTCCGTCTCACAAGAGCATTCACACAAGCACACGCTCACACACAGACGTTCAGCCACAATAGCTGGCTCCCTGTTTGCCTGTCACAGATCCGGAATCAACAAAACCGATGCGCAAGCCGTATGGCTGTGGTTAACTATCACTTTTCCACTGGCAGCAACAGATGACGCCTCACATGCATAAAATGGGAACTGCTGGAAAGTCAGGGAGCAAAGTGGGGGAATTCATGACAATTTCAGGCCAGTGGACGGAACTTCGTGACGGCACTGTGTTATGGTGACAAACGCTTTACCATCATGACGAACACATCTTTAGGAGATGTGCCATGCCCTGCGGGCTCAAAATGAGGACATTACACGCATACTCACACAAGTCTTTCACATCATCTCTCACTGTTTCTGTTCCTGCCTTCTCACACACACACACACACACACACACACACACATTTACATGCATGCAAACACACATACTGATGCACAACCAAATGTTCCAACATGGACTCTGTCTGGCATGCAGAAGAAGCCACACTCAATATCTTTCTTATACATATTGATGTACAGAATGGAAACTGAAATAAATCTCAATAAAACACTGGGAGCCGAGGCTGGTTTGGTTTAATCTCATTACACTGAGAGCCCGAGGCTTCTCTCCCCCTATATATAGCACCCTAAGAGAGAGAGGAGGGCCGACCTTCTTGTACACAACATCACTGGCCTGTGCAACTGCGGCTGTGAGTGGCAAGGCACTCGACCAATCATGGACAGGTCTTGCATCAAATTTGATGTGACAAAATACACAATTGCCAGTGATCTGTGAAGACAGCCGCCCTCATTCTGTATTCTCCAGACACATGCACTTTTTCTCATTTGCTACATTTACCTTCTGTTCCTCTCTGCTCTCCTTATCCGCACACCTTCTCCCTGGTATCGGCTTCCCTCATCCCACCTGTTTGATGCAAAGGAATTTGGCTCAGGGGTTGACTTATGTTAAAGCAGGCTGTGTCTGTGTGCAGAAGAGCACCCACTTCTTCTTCTTCTGCTGCTGCTGCTGCTGCTGAGATCAAACCATGTGTTTGTTTCACTGGAATCTTCTGGTACTTAAACTGAGGGTGAGAATGAAAATTCTTGAGCTGATCGAGCTGATTTTGGCTACTTTCCAGTCTGTGACTTTAGACTATACTGATGCAAACATGCATGAGGATTAGGTATCCTTGCTCAGGGATACTTTTAAACTTTTGTTGGGCACTGACAGCATTGTGAATTGCACCAGAAACCTTTCAAGTTCCTCCTGAAAAAAAAAAAGGGCCAACAACAGAAATGAGAAGCTCAGGGGAGAAAAGCTGCATAGAGTGAGAGAAGACCCAATTCTGGTCTTCTTTAAGGAAACCTCTCACAACAAAACCCCCAGTCTACACAAGTAATCACACAAAAACCCCCTTGATACACACACATACACACAAAAAGAAAGAAGGAGGAAACCTAGACTAAGGCCTCACTGGTGTTAATTACTTTGCCTTTGTTGGGGATAAAATAAACCTCCAAGCCTGCGTCAGCATCATCAGAAATCCCACCCAGTCAGGGTTTAATGGAGAATGTTACCAAAAGATTCCTACTGTGGACCCCATACAAGAAAAAAAAAAAAAAAAACATGCAATCTTCAAAAACATCCAAATCTCAAATTGAAAAGTAGAGCATCAAATGTAAATACCACCCTGAACCTTCAGGCCATGCCCCCCCCCTCTTCCCTCCAACAACCTGAATATTGAATTTTAATGTGTGAACATGAACATGACCTACAAGAAATGGGCTCACTGCTCTGACAAGACAGGTTATGCTCACACATTTATCTAGCAGAGGTCAGGAGCTGGAACAGAGCCTCTTTTTCTAACAGAGGACACAGAGGTGTGCATCAGCTTGTATACCGCACCTCCAGTCGGCTATAAATCATAAACTGCTTCATGCATTATGTAAAATTCTCAAGTGTTCCCACAAACCTTTCTGCAGCTGCAAAGATTGGCAGTGTTATTTTTTTTTTTTAATATATTCCTCACACAAACCTTTTGCATCTGTTTTATTTTGGTGGGTCTCCGAATCCCTCTGTGTCAGTGGCAATAAAAGATGTTTTTTTTTATTGACTTTGACAGGAAGCAACACACGCAGCGCATTCCTGAGCACAAGTCCCAGGTGGCATTAACATACAGTATCACCAGCAAGATACAGTAAAATTATACTGTAGTGTGCACATGTACCATGCACCTTCGCGTGTCACTGTTGCTTTTTAATGGGAAATAATACACATTCAACATCTGCCCCCATCGTGACACATGTTTTTTATAAACTTCGGACTTTAAATTAAGAGAAAAATGCTATTATGACAAATGGAAGTGAGAATCTCCTATCTCAGGAGTAGTTTAAGAATTAACTGGTCCTCTCTCAGCTGAGAAGATTGGATTATTTCAAAACCGCTCTGTTATGTCGTATGTCTGCTCCACTACATTTCAGAGGGAAATGATGTACCTAAAAAACATAAAATCAACTCGTCAAGTACAACGCATTGATATAGATTAAACTACCCAACAATATTGTAAAATGGTCACGACTAGCTCCAACTTGACCAGCTACAACAGCAAAATACTGCTTCCACAACGATTCATCAGTCATAATATAATATGTAATAGTATAACACTCACAGGAGCCATTTTTCCACATTAAATACTCTAAATTTTGATACTTAACGTACATTTTATGGACAATACCTGTGTACTTTTATTTAACTAACATTTTAATTGCAGGAATTTTACTTGTAATGAAGTATTTTTATACTGTGTTATTGCTACTTTTACTTGAGTAAGTATTTGGAGTCATTCCTCCATCACTGCATATGAGATACAAGGTTTTCTTCCAACTACTGCCCAAATGGCAATTAATGTTTGCTGGCTGACTGGGTTTTCTGAAAATATTTAATGGCACATTCAGCAAGCTCTTATTGTTTTGATAGCGACTGAATATTAGCTGCTGTTGTTTGCAGCGTTTTCCCAATCAGGCTCACACAACAACATCAGAACTGAGTCAGACCAAGAATGAGCATTAACAAACCACTTCCTGTTATAGTTCTCTCTCAGGAATACAACACTGTTTTATCACAAAATGATGTAGAAGTAGCATATTTGTTGAGATTGGGCCACGGTGTATAATAAAGAAGTATGGGACACGATAAGCCCCTTTTAATGCTATGTGTCCTTTCTGTCTAAACAGGACTGACACTATTTCATAATCATCCAGGGAAGCTGACAGTCTGCCAGTAATTTCGGGCAGAAACACTATCCAGGGGCAGGCGGTCTGGAAGTGATACCTCTGATGAGACACTGACATCGGCCGGCAGTGAAACGAGCACGGGCTCCTCACCAGTGTCTCACTGTGCCAGATGTGGTTTCCAGGTGCACTCCCTCACCCTTTTCAGCTGGGATTTGTTGCGAGTTCTTGATTTGAACTAGACTCTCTCGGCGCGCTCCCCTGACGTACCTTGCATTAGTTCTGACACGGCACTCTGCTCGACAGGTGTACGCTATTTGTTCTCTCTGCTTCACCGTGTGTGTGTGTGCTGCACTGACACACAGCTGACAGAGGGTCTGTCCGTCTCAGTCATTCACACAGATCCTCGCTAAGACCCTTTTCTGCAGGGTTGTTCCTTCAGGGGCGTCACACTGCGCCACGGCATCAGAGACCGCCGGCTGTCTCTGAATTATGGTGGTCCGTCTCACCTACCGAGACTCAACATGAACACAATATCCTTGTTCACACATCTACTTTGTGTGGGGGTCTCACACAGAAGAAGCATCAGATTATAGTTTTCTTTCAAGCAGTTTTCTCCCTGTTTGCTGAGAGGTGAAAGACTAGCACTTGTTTTGAAATTGAATATGCCGCACATTTTGACATTTAAATTCTCCAGGGTCTCAGCAATGAAGACCTTTTTCTTGGTTTGAAGTGGGTGACTTGATTACGCTAAAAGGGTTTTTTCTTTCAGTTCCTCTTAGAGTCTGTGGGCTTGAAGAATAAATTACTATTTCTACTACTGAAAAGCTTTATTTTTTATGTCAGACGAAATGTAAATCCAAGAAAAAGTTTGCTCAGAATTCAAAAAGGATGAATTTTCTCACAGCATTATTAACTGTTTTTCCTTCAAATAGACTGCTCTTTGATGTGCAGGTCTGTTTGAACTCTCTCTTTAATGGCAGCTGATTGCCAGCCATATGATGAAGGTGTTTGTGTCTGCTCTGCCCTTGAAGTCTGTGAATTTTCAAGAAACAGCTAGAGCATGAAGAATGAAAAATTACATCAGTATAAAATACCTTTAAGGAGAAAGCTATAGGAAGAGATGAAGCACCATACACTATCAGTGGTGGGCAGCTCATTCAACCTCTGGGGATATGAAAGTTTGAGATTCAGATACGGCTTCGAGGGGGGAGAGACTCCGCAAGCAGTTGATGATCTCAGTGGACAAGAGAGGGAGAGTGGGATGAAATGATAGATTTATGACAGAGAAGCTGTGTGCTTAATGCTGCTGTAAGCAAGAACAAGGCCATCAGAGAACCAGCAAGACGGGCCACACAATAGAGAGACAAAGCAAAGAACAGAAATAGAGATGGAATCAATACTCCCCATTTACACCGGGGTGAAATGAAGCACTGAGAGGGTAGGGGTTTCAAAAAAAAAAAAAAAAAGCAGCAATCAAAGACTGTATTTTTTATGGACAAAAGGGTGATTCAAACAATATTATTAGATAGAGAAAAGACCACAAATGGCCAGCATGAGGCTTATCATAATCAAAATGGGCGTCTTGAGAGAGGCAGAGAAAACTGTCACACAATAAACTGTGGCGAAACGTTCAACAAAGGCGATTTAATGGACACGAACATGACACGAAAAGAGAATAAGAACTGGGCGTTGTTACAGACATAATGTGAACAGACTAGTTGCATCAAACTGGAAGATATTTGTTTGTTAACAGGTGGACCTGTTGTGCAACTTGGATTTTGGATGCCATGGCTCACTTTGTTTCCTCTTGCCGGGATCCTTGCCCATCGACACTTGTCAAAAACAACAACAACAACAGCAAAAAAAGACCAGTGTGTCATCACTTTAAGAGGATTCAGTGTGAAATTAATTAAAATGCAAAGATGCCAAGGTTCCCAGTCGACTCAGAAAGCAAACTGGCTGTGCTAAATGTGGTTACCAGTGGAGCTGAGTATCTGAGAAGCCCGTGAGAGCCTACCGAGTCCTCCGGTGAGACAAAGTGATGAGCAGAGAACAAACACAAAGAGGGGTGCCTTGGATGAGAGCTGTATACATTCCCTTCGAGCAACCTGTTTGGTGTCATTGCTAAAAGATCTCAGAGGGATTTTACCTGAGGTCTCTGGGATCTGCCTGAGCCAACCAAGAGTGAGCACTGTTCCAGTACATGAACTGCCTCCAGATACTAATTAGCGCTGAGAGTAGTGAGAAAGCACAGTGTATTCACAGAAGAGCGCAATCTGTAGCTTAAACAGATGGTTCCACTACACAAATGAGATAAGAGGTCTATTACTTAGCACTATTAAAACACATTTGTTGGGATAATTCCTGAATAGTCGCTGCATGAGACTTCTTGTTTCTGGAGTGAAGAAATATAAATGTACGATCAACAACAAAATACAGCTGTTGTGATAATTAACTGGAGCTGTACCTCATTATGAACTAAATTATTATGGCAGCCGGCCAGTCAGGCGGGAAAAAAGAGCAGCTCCCGCTTACAAATCAGCCCTGGATCTTAGCTTGGGGGAAAAAAGGTGTAAAGAATGCATGAAGTGGTGGGTGAGGAAGTGGAGGGAAGATTTGGTTAGAAACTGTTGCTGAGGACTGAACAGGAAGCCGGCTCTGTGCTGTGATTAAACTTTGGTTCCTCGGCAGAAGTGCATTGATATTCCCCTTTACACCCTACAAACATACGAGCCATAATGCCTATCCAGTGGGATCTGTCACATGCTGACAACTTACACAGTCAAGCCCAGCAAGCGCCTGTAGGGCTTGGCCATTTTTGGGTAAATGAAATCTGTTCTACAAATGCACAAAAACAAGTTACCATAGCAACAGAAGTGCGGAAAGAGCTGTTACTCGTTCGGCGTCAGTCATTCATTTTCGCGTTGGAACTTCCCGGAGCACATCGGGCATGGGACCTGATGACTGATACGCTCGCATTAGCGTACTCTGACAAAAAGACGGTCGAACAAAAGACACCGGGGGTGGGAAGAGGAGGCAGACTGACACTCTTGGGTTGAAGCTGATTGCCACTAAGACTGCCATTTTGTGGGATACGACACAGAGACGAAAATAGACAAGCGAAAACAGTCACAGACAATGATTCTCTAAACAATTATGCAGAACAACACCCAGAATCCCTCTTGTATGCCATCCATCCCCAGATTGGTGACTGTTGGCAGTGCTTCATTTTCAAAAGCAACTGTATCAATTACAGTTACACGGTACAATCTGTTTTTCTCTGAACCTTGTCTGCGACAATTTCAGCAGCAGCTCTCAGGCTGATTGATCCTTCAAACCTTCAGATGAGGTCTAGACCAATTCTTCAGTGATTGAACGGCCTGCTTCCTTGAGACATTAAGGTCATCCGCTGGGTCGATCGGTGCCCAACCAGTCAAAGCCCAATTACTTTTTCCAGTCTCCAACAACAACGTTACTTCATGTTCCTTAGCTAATAAATGTGAGCTTACAATATGTGTCATTATAACGGCAAAAACGTGTTTCTACAAAGCTAAAAATGTTGAAAATGTATCTGTAATCTATACCTATGCATTAAAAAATTGAATATTCAGTCTCAATTTTTGCCCAGAACCAACGTTTGATGAGTAACCTGTTCCCAAAAACACTGTCAATATAAGCAGGAATTAGGGTGCAGCTCCCGGCTCTCGCCTGTCCTTTGCCATATTCTAGGGTATAGAGAAATGATATTCCCGGACAGTGCGTGCATGTACATAAAAACATTCAGAGCAGTGGTGAGAGCCGGTGTCACTGGAGCTGCCTTCAGGATAGGATAGGATAATGCAAGTTATCCTTGAGCTCAAGACACAGAGCTGCTGGATCCACATCGATGTTCATAAAGCCTGAATAATCCAGCGAGGAGATGAGGCCTCCACCTTCAAGCATCCGCTATTCAGACATAAGCAAAGATGGCAGCATATACAGTCGCTCTAATATGTGAAAAGAATGAAAATAATATCAACACAACAGAAATCCCTCCGGCCTCCCACTGATATGAAAACAGATAAAACAAGGCCTGTTGCAATCCATACAGGCTACAGGTCAGACACTAACCTGTGCACAGCCCACTCAAAAATACCTCCACACAAACACTGTGCATGCTGCATTTCACCACTACTCATGACACACGAGATTCATCTACCAGCCTCCGTTCCTCCATGCACCCTCCTTCCTGACCAGTGTGTAGCACAAACACCCACAGATCGTACACATCACCTCGCGGACGTGCGAAGAGGCACAGACACACACATGAACATGCGCGCACACAGTCGGAGCCTGCTTGGTGTGCTCTCAGAACGGAGCTCGTCGGAATCGAATTATCTCTCTCTCGCCCTCTCTCTTTTTCTCCCTCTCTGCCCTCTCATGGTTTGCCGCCCACAGAAGGAGAAGGGCAGGCAGAGTCAGTCTCAATGCACTGAGGATTGGACTGCCTCGGTGTGTGTCCTGGGGACTAAAATACAAATCAGCCCTTCCTCCAGTCAGCTGGAGTTGGCCCTTCTCCCAGGGGCCTGCCAAGAAGGCCGTCTGTGGCATTGAAAAAAAAAAATAATAATTAAAGAAAGACAACAAATAATAACGGGAGAAAAAATAAAGGACCCCAACAGTCCTTGTGAGACCCACCACACTCCCAGGGATGTGTTGTTAGTATAATAATCACCCTGTTTAATGTGTTGCTCTTGTGGTAGGACCACATTTGGACTTGGTCAGTGACTGGGAGAAGGAAAGGGGGGGGGTAAACAAGGGAGAAGGAAGCAGTCCAACATGTAAATTAACTCTTCCACTTGTAAGAACATCTGGGGATTTCAAGCCACACAAAGGACAGAGTGGAAGAGGCAGTAAATTATAAAGATGCATTTATAGTCCTAACCTTCTCGCTAAATCCCTCACAGAAACAGGGGGGTATCCCTTTTATGAACATGTGGGAAATAACAAGAACGAGTCACATAAACAAGCAGCCTAACTCCATACCCTGGTGTACAGGCTTAACTTCTTAGATGTTCCCTAAAACGTGTCCAACTATCTGGAAAAGAAGCTGTTTAACGTTTAAAAAAAAAACATCCAAGTGCTGCTTTCAGTGTCTTGTCAAGAGGTTAAATGGAGCAATTGTTGTGTAAGGACAAAGTAATTGTATCAAAATTTTACTGTTCCATGACTCACTTAATGAAATGCCTTTAATCTAATCTCCTTGATTAACATGCATCGTGTAATTTGATTTAAATGTTGGTAGAGTTGTCAGCCGGTGGAGTTTGGCTATCATGTGATTCTGCTGTGTTTGTCTCCAGCGTCTGTCCGCGTACGTCCTCTCTTTCTCCAATGCGGTGAATTTTGTGCCGTGTCAGAGCGCACCCGTTTTTGCGCCAATGAGGTGCCGTCTGAGACCATCCGTGTGGCAGTCCTGCGACACGGGTCCACGTAACACTAGATAACTTTTTCACATCTTATGAATAGCATAGAGAGAGAGAGAGAGAGAGAGAGAGAGCCTCTTCTCAACTCAACCTCCACCTCATTCGCCACACCTAAGGGGGTCAGAGGCCCCTGATCAGCTACCCTTTGAGTTACGAGACCCGCTACCTGGCTGAAGGACACTCAGGCAAGGTGCAATCTAGTAGACTACACAGGGGTTTAAAGTTTTGGGCCTACGCCCACGGGGCGCCAGACCTCCCTCTGCAAACAAGCTGATAAAGGCCTGGACTGGAGTGCGCATGCTGGCAATGTCTCAGCCCCGCACGCCTGAACGCACCCACTAGACCTTTGGTGCCATTAAACCGACTGTGCCTCGTGTCTCTTATCAACTGCATGTAACGTTTGGACCCTTTTAAAAATGTAACTGGTATTTCCAGATGCTGCTCCTGCGTTTCGAGTGGGCGGTCTGGTCTGCTTTGCGCTTCGTGCCCATCTGACACAGTCTATCCAAAGACGCATAACGCATCGGCACCGAGAACCCACGCGTCCCGCCTCCCGATAGAAAGCGCTTCATATCAGTTAAGCCTTCAGGAACACTGCGTTATTACGCACTCATTAAAATGCTGCTACCCCCCCCCCACAACGCGCGCTTGCACACACACACACACACACACACACACACACACACACACACACACACACACACACACACACACACAAGCACGCACACACACCCCTCCCCTCCCGTTTACGCATATGCCTTGTGGGCTGTTATGGGCTATTATTGGGCTGTTTGGAATGCACACCCCTCTCTCGCCTACCGTTTATTCCCGACGCAATTTCCCATGGATGTGTTTGTGGTCCCGTGGAAAGAGGACGGCCAGGACATCCGAGACTTTTTCAGTCCCGGTCGGTCGCTGGTATCCACGGCGTCGGAGCGCTCCATGTGCCGGTGGTGATGCCGGTCGGTGTCGGAGTAGCCCCGGTGTTTGATTTTGATCGGGGTGCGGGGTTGTCTCCAGAGATGCTGCGGAGGCTTCAGAGTCGCCTGTCCTTCCCGGGGAACCGGGAGCGACAGGGACAGGCTCTTCTTTGAGCATGGTGGTGGTTCCATCATAGTGCATAAAAATGAAGATCCCTTTTTAACTTATTGATTAGATAATATGGCTGTATTCGTTGATTTCAAGCACAAAGCTAAACGTTTCATGTCCCTCTCTGCCGCTTGATCTCTGAGCGAACAAATCTAAGTGACCAAGTCCAGCACAGCCCAGCTCGGAATCTTGTTTTCCGAATAACATCAAAAACTCTGATCACAGTGGTAATCTGACAAGTCATCCAAAAACGACCAATGTCATTGTTTTCTGTGGTGATCGGTTTTAATTTAGCCCAAGAATCTCCGCTCTTCCGTGATCCTCGCCAGTCCGGGGTTTTGGTGATGAGACACCGGTTTTGCTGCTTCTCCTGAAGTTTGACGCCTCCTCGCCCATGGCGCACGGCCGGATTACTGTATTTATTTTAGAGAATTTATTGCTTTTTATCAGCCACTTATTGCAGTGACACACAGATCGCCAGCGCTGCCTTTCTCTGGGTGTGTGTCTGTGTGTGGTGTGTGGTATTATTGTTTCCCGTATGTCTTTTAGCCGAGCTCTTTCTTTCCAAGCAATTTCCATAAAAGTAGTCAATCTCTCGCGGCTCGCGTAGAGCTACAGCGTCTCTGTGAGCACATGCAGCGCCCGGGTCTCCAGTAAATCCTCCATGGAGATGCTTGATCCAGTGATTTCAATAGGACGTTAAAGTGGACTCAATAACCATCCTTCTTCAGTGAATCAGGATGGTGTGGAGAACGGATGGATATGTCCAAAAACCACATGCGATCCTTTGTTCTTTGCTACCCAGACTCTCTTCTTCAGGTTTTGTTTTGTCACAATGCATCATAACAGGACACAAACTGATAATTGCGGAGATTCATTCATCCTGTTCTGTGTGGCCCATTATCTTCCCATCCCTCATATTTGCTGGAGTTCGACGACAAACATTGGCTCCACCACCGCCACCACCTCTCTCTCTCTCTCTCTCTCTCTCTCTCTCTCCGCGAGTCCAGTCTATCTCTATGGTGGTTGGGTCGTTTTCTCAGCACTGGGGGCTTTTGAGCCTCTTCTGTGCTCATCCACTGTGTTTTGACCCGTGCCCGCGTTCCCTGTGCTTTTCCTTGACAGAAAACAAACGCAACAAATTGCTTAAACGATGTCAGCCGGGCGAGAGGTTTTAAAAAAGGCGTGACATCTAGAGGCGCCACTGTTTATCACTTAAAACTACGTGTCCCTGAAAATGATTGCTTTTGTTTTGTCCTGGCCAAGCAGTACATTTTAATTTTGTATTCATGTGACAATGTAAGAAATTCAATCTGGTAGTGAGTCGAAATATACCCAGCGGCCATGTAACTTCAGTAGACATGATGTTCTCTCAGTCTGGGATGGATAAACTAGTGAATCTCAACATCCACAACTTGATTTCTGTACCATATTGAAATGACTGGCAGTAAATGGGTAAGAGACACAAACCAATATGGTCTTTTTGTTGCTAATAAACTCTAGTGTTTCATTTATACTCTCCGAAAATGCAGTTAGCCGCCATTCAACTGCAACCGAACACTCGGAGTCGGAGCTGTTTTTGGTATTAAATCAAGCTTGTTCTCGATAATAAAAACAACTGAGTCAGAAATGTAATCAAGATGCAGCTGTGGTCTAGAGAGTGTTTAGCTTGGTGACAGGTGTTTGCGGATGTGTCAGCTTTTTGTCGGCATTGCAATGGAGGCCCCTGCAGCTGAATGTGACTTGGTGGCGATGAGTAGTGTATCAGAGTGGTGGTATAGATAGAGCAAAGCAGGGCAAAGGTTTCATCATGCTTTGTGATATGGTGATGAACCTGGATAAAAAAAATAAAAAAAAAATAGTTCAAGTTGGACCTCGCAGTGAAGGCGCTGCTGTCGAGCAGCGAGAGGGGGTTAATGTTAGTTGAGGTGGTTCGGGCTCAAAGAAAAGATGGATCTCAGACACTTCCTATTGGTGATGCAGCCCACCAGGACGCACCATGCTGGCTGCACTCAGTACAGCCTCAGCCTCAGCTGACCTGGAAGCGCCCTCAGATTCCCTGCTGGGAGGCAGGGCATCTGGGCTTCTCTGCATGTGGCCACTGGTGACCCTGACACAGATAGGGGGCTAAAAAATAAGACAGAGTGATGTTTGGATGTACTGTAAACTTCTGAAAGTTGCTGGGGCTCTTCTTCCCCTGCCAGCATCCCAAATGCTCTCAGGACTGATGCTCTGAATAACATGAATATTGGTACTAATAGTTAAAAATTGCAGAATGCAACATCTTGGTGTCAAAGTGTGCTCTGATGCTCAAAAATAATCCATCTACACAGATGATAAGTGCTCAATTTGCACTAAGGGCATGAGATATGACACCAAACAAGGGGAAGGTTTCAAAGTATGTAAACGGAATCAAAACAGACGGCACTGCAGACTGTAATCGTTTTGATAAAGCCATAGCACTGCTTCAGTCCCGCCCACTGGCTCCATCCAATGCTGACTGGACTGAACTACAGTGCAGGCAGCTCTCCAACCCCAGGCCTCACGCCTCAGGCGGGTCGAGCTCAGTAGCCGGAGGCCACCAGAGACGCCGTGCGTAGCACACTGCACTGTAGTGGGAGAAAAGCTGTATTGGGGAAGCAGTGGTGCCACCAAGAATTAACAAAAAGTCCACTACTTCCATGGGGTCCCCTAAAAGCATTCCCTAATTTCTCCCCAGTGCTTGTGCCTCCACTCTGACAGATTGAAGCAGAAGGGAGAATGTGACCAGAACGAAATAGGCGGCTTGTGAATTAACTTCCTATGAACACCAATGAATGAAAAAAAAAGAAGAAGAATCACATTTTCTACCCTCCTTCTCCCTGAAATGTCAAAACATTCCCTGTATTCTGTCAATAAATCAACATCTGTATCTGAATGCAAACCCTCACATAGTGTATATTGTGGCTTTTGGAGAAATGAGTGCAAATCATAAAGAGACACATGGTCTAAACCAATAAATCAACAATTCTGTTCTCTGTAACGAGCATCACAGCTTCACAGGGCAGTGAGCACAGTTATAGACTTTTAGTCCAGTTTCTATCTACAGGATACTCTAATTAGTGGCTTTAGAAATAGACTGACACTCTAAAGAGTTGTTTCCCTCTTGTCCGCATGTCTTTTCGCTCTTTTCTTTGCGGCTGTCTGTATCTCAGAGCAAGCAGGACAGAAAGGAAAACATAACGCTGTTGCATTTTCTGTGTCATGTGAAGAAATACTGCTTTGAACTATGATTTTTAAACTTCAGACCAATATGCTGCCAAGTAAAAGGACAGAACGACAACAACGTAAGTCTGGTACAAGGAATTAAACGCATACAGCACAATAATTTGATGGCTGTAATTAAAGACATTAGGCTGCGTCAGATGATCCGACTGAACTGACTAAAAAGTGTGCGGAGGTTCGAGTGATTTTGTATGAAAAGTAGCATATATAGATATTCTGTGGGCGTGTTAACCCAAATGTGGTCAGATTTAGGTCTAAGTAGCTTGCAGGGCTGCATTAAATAGCTGAGTGACAATGTGAACATGTAGCCTTTGTGCCTGATTGTTGAATATCAACATCGCCAGATCATAAATTAAGTACCACCTAGGTAATCTGCTTTTGCCTAGAATGCTTTCCACGGAACACAAAGTGTTTCAAACTAATTTTCTGGTAGCCTTTAGAGAAGAACAGCAGCATTACAAACTGGAGCTGAGCTGCAGAAAATCGGCGAAGGTAATCCACAGAAGCTTTGCAGTGGTTCAGGCTCAGCAGAGAAGCATTAATCATTTTGTCTGTGTCTTTGAAAGCCAGGGCAGGCCTAAGTGTTTTCTCAGCGGAATAAGAAAAAGCACAATTGAACTTGCTTTTTTGCTTGTTGCGTTTTTTAAAAAACAAAAAAGGGTTAAATATTGTGTGCTGAAAATGAAAATGTCACGTCGTTGAGGGTCTTGGAGCCGATTTATGCAAATGTATTTAGAGAGTCAGAGGATCTCGATGTTGATGCGTACGTTTCATATGCAGACCCAGCACTCACAACCCCGTTGTGTTTTCATGGCTTTGAGGAAGATGTGAGGACAACATGCAGGTTGAACACAGATTCACACCTCAACCCTTACGTTTGCATGTAATTTACAACCTACTGAGCTTAAAAATGAAAAGAGTATATTTTGACCTAGACCCTGAACCGTGACAACTGATCTACTCACAATTGACCTACGTTTTGCTCCAGACATCACTTAGTATCGTATGTATATGTCTTTAGCCTAATTTTGAGTTTAAAATCCGTCTTAATATGAGGTCTGATGTTATTCTTTCCTTTTTCTATGTCCCTGCTACAACACTGAATAAATCTGCAATTGAATTTGAACTTTGAAATATTATTGTCTCTCCGGGCAGCTGTGCTAGACTTCATTCAATACTGTCTCCTTGAGAGAAAATTGTCAGCTGTAGTACACGTCCTTAGAAATATGTACAAGAAAAAAATGAAAAAGCTGCCTGTAGCTGGATGCAGGAAGAATATGTCGAAATGACTGTAGTTTCCTATTTGAAGCTGATGAAACAATGGAAAAACAGCTTTGTATTAAAAAGGTTGGTTTGGGTTCAGAAAAAGTTCATAAAGACCCTAATTGAGCAACTCCGGGCTGTTTATCAGTATCACAGATTAGAGTATTGATTGTCTGGGAAACGCCTCGGCCTTTAAAATAAAAATGTGGGTTTCAGTCGAGTTGCATTGGAAAACGATTTCATCTCAGAAGAACAATTTCAGCACAGTTAAACATCTGATTCAGTGGCTTCATCAGAATGCAAATGAGCCCACAAAGACTCTGGGAGTCCTCCTTCTTAATTCTGGCGTGATAACAAAAGAAATGGGCTTGCTTTCATGTCGTCTCCAATATGAAGGAATATACCCACACAGAGTGCTCTATCTAACAGTTATTAAATACCCAGGCCTTTGGTCACCTGACCTTGCATCTGCCCAAAACCTTGATCAAAAGAAAAATGTTAAAAAACCATGGAGACCATGGGAATTTGAGCTAGGAAATATATTTCTATGGAACGCAAGAACATTTTTGTCCCACTGCTTGTGCAAGAAATGTCAAATAATTCAGTAACATCTGCAGCAGCATATACTTTATCAGTACTAATTTTTGAATATAAAATTGCATTGAACTGAAAATCAAATGTTTAGAAGTTCTTTTTTTCTCCCTATAATACTCCTTGATGACATAGATAAGGGACTGAGCCAAATCATCAAGTACTTTTTTATATTCTATCCCAAATTTTAAAAAAAAACAACAAAAAAAAACAAATCAACGAAAGTGGGATGAAGTGGATGACGAAATGACCACAGACCACACTGCGGACTGGAATGCTCCACAGTGGTGTGAGGAAAAAAATGTTCCTCTTGCTTGAGTCAGCTGCACACTTCATTTAGTGAGCATCTGATTTATTATGACCAACCTCGCCAAATGACTGCACAGTGTACATTTATATTGTGAGGAATAATTGAAATGCCAAGCGGTCTTACTCAGTACAGCATACGCGGATGAGATGGTTGTGTGGGCCGCGGAAAAGTACTGCGTGTAATGCATTTTTGCCACTTGTGTTTACGGGAGAGAGTGTATATGTATGCAGAGATTTAGCCCGAACGGAACTCGCGAGGAGTTTCTCCACCACAGCCAACAACCAATCACAGGAGGCAGTGAATTCCAGTGTGTCCAGCAGAAACACCATCATCAGCCTGTCTGGCCCCTGGCCCACACTGAGTCTACACATCGGGCATCAGGGAATGCTTGGAAATGGATCCACTTTCTGCCAGCGGAAGGCCATGAAATATTAACCCACGCCTCTTCCCTGGCGGTGGGCAGTAGTCCCGTAGCTAATGTGCATGTGCCCAAGCTTGTCGTTACACGTATGTCGGACAATGAAAAGGAAATGGAACATGCTAGAACGTGGGTGTTTCTGTGAGAAAGGAAGAGAGGGTGAAATATGGGCACGCTCACACGTGGTTGAGCTGCAGTGATATGTAACAGTGGTCCAGCAGGCTACCAGGTCATTTATATTAAGTGTTAAAAGGATTCTTGAAATAACTTCAGCTTGTCTTTTTCTTTTTCTGTGGAGGTGCAGCGGCGGGGGCGGACTGTCCTCCTGTCCGTGCTGTGTGCATAAAGACTCACAGACTCGTGCCGAATCAAAGCTGATGCTGGAGTAAAACTGCAGAAAGCCTCCACGCACTGAACAACATGAAAGAGCACGGCCATTCAGAAGTGACTGTGGGATGTGCTCACGGGCAGCAGAGCGAGCCACCGCAGTTCGCCCCATTTTCCCTGAAGTATTTTCAGTGTTTCTTTCCCTAAACCGAAGCAATCCCGCTGAAATGCCCATCCAGCCGTGGGCGGAGGAGGAGTTAGATGGGAAAGGATGTAATGTTGCATGAGGGAGGCGAGGCAGTGTTTCACTTTAGGGACAAGCTGAGGACCAGTGAGGCCTCAAATGACACGGTAACTAGATTTCAGGGCTTCTAAAACTTCTGCTAATGACGTTGTGGAGCTATCATGGCAACTGGAGCTGGGAATCAAGCGTTGGAATGACTGCAAGGTTGTTCATTTGCTCCATACAGTACGTGCTCCTGATATGCACTTTTATGGTCACTGGCTTGAAATATAGTGATGGTGAATCTTTATAACCACATTAAATATTCACATATTTATTTCACATTTATTTCACATATTCAGATATCTAAGTTCAATGGAAAAATAAACTTCAATTCCTGAATCATAAACAGAGAGAAAAAAAAAGAAAAGCACTGGTCAGAGATAAAAATGTTCTTGCGATATCTCATTACTCAGTAGTGATCATGTAAGAGACAAGTGGCAGCAAAGGAAATAAGAGAAAGGAGAGCTGAGCTTCAGGATAAAAGTGCAGGCTATTAATGTTGAGGACGTTATGGGACAGGGAATTGATTGCACGGGGGAGAGATACTTCTTGAAGAGATGAATTTTTCGGTATGTGGCGGAGAGATTTCAAGACCGCAGTGTCAATGTCTGGATTACATCCGTGTGCTGGATATTCAGGATTGAATGTCATAAAAATGAGACCGTGTGCACGATGCTGACAAGAAACAGCAACGGAGCATTTTGCTTCAGAATACCTCTTCATTTCAGAAATCAAATGCGTAGTTTCAGTGCATCAGAACAATAACACTGCAAATGGAAACCTTGCGTTTATTTCCCATAACCAGAAATGGTTATCTTATTTTGTAGTGCCACAGTGATATACAGTCACACAGAGGATCGGCTGGAAAATATGAAAATGAAGAGTGTAACAATACCCAAGCTTATTTCAGGTTGGACGAGGGTACGTTTTCTGGTTTGGAATTTAAATCCCTACTATAATATAATCATGTTTGGGTGTAGAAGCAAGGGCATCGTTCAAACTGAGTGGCTTTCCCCCTCTTTCAAATTAAGCAGAAGGCAGACTAGCAGGTTTCTCCTGGGCCACCGAGATGTTCTGCCGTTTTATAGACTGTTTTGTCACAGGGGGGAGTGGGCTGTTTTCTATGACTAATCCTGCTATAAACAGCTCTTGTGACATACCCTATTTGGTTACACTTTGTTGCTCGTATAGGAAATAAAGCCGTAATAAATCATGGCACATGTGAATTTAAAGTGTGTTTTCAAACGTAGATGACAGTGAATATGTATATTTAAATACAGCGATTTCGATTCAACACACATGGGCACTGAAGTGAGGGGGAACAGATACATTTTCAGTTCTACAGCACACACACGCAAAGGCATAAGAAATTGAACTTTTCCTTAATTTGGCTGTTTGTAATTCCTGATAAATGATGTTGCGGCGATCTGACTTCAAAGCTCTTCTTCCTTCCTCTCTGTATTCGGGAAAATCGCAGTTTTCAGCAGCGCTCACCAGCAACTGTGCAAGGTGACTGTGTGGGTTGAAATATGAAAGGCAGAAATCTAAATGTGTCTGACACAGCGTCCACCGAGCCTCGGTGGATCCCTCTGAAAACTCTTGGTAGACTGGCTGCAGGTAGGAGAACATAATTCAGGGAGCTTGAAGCATTGCAGATAAGTATTACAGAAATAAACCCGGCGGCTGTGAAAAACACATTAATATAATGTCAGCTGGTTTAAAAAAAACGACCCCATAATTTCTTCACAATGTTCTCTCCCTGAGATTTATTTCTTAAGTGACATGCCACGACACACCCAAACATGAAGCAGATTTTTTTTGCTCTCATGCCACAAACAATATCAGCGTTAAAAAGGGAGAGCTTAATGACCAATGTTCTGCACTTTTGTTTTTGCCCATCAGGGGAAAGCTCCATGAGCGGCTTTGCCCCTCGAGGCTCCGTGGGACCGCACGAATAACAGCTAATCAAAACCTTTCATCCTGATGGCTGCTGCGGGGAGGAGGAGCTCACCTTGCTGCCTCTTGCCCCCTTAGCACCTCAGTCTGAAGGGTGAGCAACAGCAATGCAAAGGGCTCAGGGTTTCCGCACAGCCAATCATCTGGGAAGAGGACTTTAAGTTCCATTCCTACCTGATAAGAGCACAATTTGACCTGCCATTCCCCTCAGGGTCTGCTGAACAGAGAGGCTGTAAGAACACAGCTGACATTTCAGGTTATTCTTTAGTTTTTTGTTGGTTTTTTTTTTATTAAATCTGAATGTCATCAGGCTCCACATACAGTCTTCTCAGAGTGAGATGTATTTTCACTCTCCTCTCAGTTTGGCACAGTTTTTCAAATTATTTTTTGAGCAACCTGTTATTTACCTAGATAGCTGATAACTGACTGGGTTTGCTGTTTAAGCATAGAACCTACTAGAGCCACGCACGGCCTAGTACACAGGAAACGTGCTGTACTCAAATGCACCTCCTTAGACAATAATACAGCTTTTGTTTTAGGTTATTAGCTTCCAGGCTTTTTTTCCCCCATACTGTGCAACAGGAAATCTTGCAGTTTTACCAGGATTTTTATTAGCAGATGCTTTATGTGTGCTCTTTTTTGTTCACTACATGAGGTCTACCAAACCTGTTTCCCAAAATCTGTGCAGATTTTGGGGAAGAAAGGCCTTTCAGTTAATCACTCATACAACTGGACTAGAATATAATCCCTATGTGCCTCTTCATGTAGCTTCAAACTGAGTAAAGAACTTGTACCTTTCCTCCCCTGAATGAAAAACACATTAGTTGTTGTCTAATAAATGCTTTTCTTACTTTGATTGCCTGCAGCCTAGGTTTGATTTAGACTTTATGCTACTGATAGAGGACCTAATAAAAAGATTACATGACTCAATGCAATTTAATTTAACTAATAGGTTCTCTGTCACAGTTTGTCTTTGTTAAATAAATAAATATTTTTAAATGCGCTTATTTAATCAAATGCAGCTTTTTTTGCACTCTGCAATTAAACTCTGGGTTTTTAAAAAGGCACAAATTAAAGTCCAATTAAGCAATTTTTTTTTTTTTTTTTTTTAAATGATGTGCTCACAACAGTCAGTTTAAATAACATTTACTTGCTCACATCACACACATACAGAGACAACCATGGCGGTACAGATGAGAGGATAGCAGTTAGAATCAAATCAGTCAAAATGAATGATGATCATACAGTACAGCTGCATCTCCTGGTCCATACACAACATGAGCAGTCTGCTGTGGCGCCACTCTTGGTCACATCAGCTTTCAAACATACAGGCAAACAAAAAACACAAGGAGCAGCAAATTCATTCAAAACACCAGACCAGAGGCAGGTATGATTAAAGAAAACAAAAGTTTTGGACTCAGGAAAATGATCAAGCTTTAACTATTTACACAGCAAATAACACAGAAATGGTAAATGTAGATGGAAGCCAACACAGGGCAGGATGAGATCACAGAAAACACTGTTAAGGCTCAAGTGTAGCTGCATTTCCTAGCAGAAGTCAGAGGTAATGGGTTTTCACAATCAAACTGTCAACCAGATAATTATTCACAAAAAAAAAAAAAAAAAAAAAAAAAAAAAAAAAAGGACAGCCATGTCACTGACCAATCACCTGCCAGTAGCTTCCATTAGTATAACCCCAGACAGACTGAACTCCCACCATTACGGGAAAACTTTGAACATGGGCTGTGTCCATCATTCCAGCTGCCATCTATTCATCTTGAAAAGCTAATTCGATTGAGAGTCAGGCCTCTCGCTGATGTTCCTGTATTCGTTATGCACTGGCAAGCTTGAGAGATGGCACACAGCGGATGTTCACTGCCCCACCCACCCAACTCAACCATCGAGGTGTGCTGACTTTAGGACATTCAAAATTTCACTTAGCAAACAGAACTCACATAAAAACACAGAAAATATTCAACTCCCGGAGACTAGAAAATGGCATCCTCTACAGGTGAGAACAGATTAGGATTGTGACCTGTGCCCTCCAAGTGCATCACTCAACAACCAGTGTAGCAAACAGACTCCATAAACAAGTTGGAGGGTGTGGGTCAAAAGACAAACAACGTGGAAAAGTTGAGGCTTGAGAAAATATGCCAGAATGGTAGAACGCGTCACCTTAATATTACACAGGCAGGTACACACAGCTGTCATTGGTGGATGGAAAGCTGAATGTTAAGCAATGAGGAAAGGCCTGGATCCAGAGAGAGTCATACAGCAAAATAAACAACCCTGTGGAAGGAAGGGGAAAACAAAAAACACCACAACGAAAAAACACCATCTCATTACACAAAGTATTTAACTTTTTACATGGAATTAGGAAGGCTACTTAAAAAAGTAGAGCCTCTGAAGTAAAGCTTGTTTTTATACTATGCAAGTCCCTTTGCCTGAAATTCTGGACAGCTTCGCTTTAGTGAGATGTCAAACATTATAAAAAGCAGCCTATGGCTGCTATTGAAAACTGGCCAAACTATCCTTAGCTCTGCTGATACACCACACTCAACACAGGAATAAAAAATATGCTTCAGAGAAATGACTTCATTAAGCTAATTAACCATTTTTTCTCACTGTACATGTCGTTGGACAGAAAATTAAAAGTCAAATAAAAAAGGAAAAAAAGTAAAAACTTAATTTACCAACACACTAAAATCATATATACACAAAAAAAAAAAAAAAAAAAAAACCACGAACAGGACATAGAAAAAAAAAGAAAAAAAAAAAAAAAAAAAAAAAAAAACAACCACCAAGAATTCCCTTGGAGTGACACAAGTGTCCAGATAACAACAGGCTGCACTCCTCAGCGCCCTCCAGGGGTCACTCACAGGAGCTCACAGGAGACAAATCCAAGAACTGCCAAGCGAAGTTTATTGGAGAAGATGCCATCGTGTCCTGGCTGTTGAATGGCTACTCATACAGCAAGAAGCATTCAGCTGTATTTAGAATATACGCTTTCGCTTAAGGTAGGAGTCTGCATAATGGCCACCAAGGCCTTGGGAGTGCTGGCCCACGTAGCCACCCTCAGGGCTCGGCTCCGGAGATGGGATAAGCCGGGAGAACACACGCTTGTGGCTACCAATGGGAGTCTATAATTGGCGAAAAAAAAAAAGAAAAAAAAAAAAATTTAAATGAATGAAAAACAGCTTGATGTAAAAGCAAAAATTCTGTACAAAAAGATAAGACTCAAAAAAGGATAAGGCAATACACAAGTGTTAAAATTACCTTCACAGCATTTCCCAACCCTGGGGGGTAGTTACTGGTGTGGCTCACGGGAGGCATTCCCACAGCCTGAGGAAAAACAACCAACTTTCAGTGACCTAGTCCTCTGAGGCTCATGCACTCACAGCATAACATTAATTATTAAACATGGCCTTATTTTTGGAATGTGACCCTCCACTTTTTTATCTTTTCAGTGCTACCTCGACGTTCTTGCACCGATAAGTAATCAATAGTTTAAAACCAAAAGGGGTTAATTAAAAAAATAAAAATAAAAACCAAGTCCAAATCGGTAGGATTACCCTGTTGAGCTGGGTGGTAGGGAGGCTCCCATTACTTGAGGCCTCAGGCCCTGAGCTGAAGTATGAGGACAGGGGTGGGCTGGGAGGGTAACTGTAGTGGGAAAACCGCTCGCTGTACTCGGGGTGATGAGAGGGCTGCTGTGACAATCGAACAAGATCAGAACAACTGTTTTATTATCAGTCCAGTATGTAATAAATTTAACAACATTTAAAAACATTTGCTCACGCCATCTTGAGTTGGTTGAATAAAAACACTACCTGCTGTCCGAATCCCGCCAAGGCCCCAGTATCAAGGTTCTCCTGCTGTTCGTACAAGTGGGCCAGGGGGTCCTGAGGAGAAATATGTTGGGCATCAGTCCAAATTACATCATATAGCCTACTAAATGGGCAGCAATGAGCAGCCAGGCTGTGCAGTGCGCACAACATTGTAAATTCAAAAGGTCACCAAGAATCAGCTAGCAAAGCAGCAACGACTAAGAACAGAATAGAAGATTCAAAATATGGACTCTATCCACGGACAAAGCATTGGAATCTGGGGTTTACCTGGTGTAGGGGAGGATATTCAGGGCTGTAGGAATCCTGGTAGCGCAGGTTGTAACTCGGCTGTATGCTCTGGTGTGTGTGCTGGTTGGACACATTGCTTAGTGTGGGCCTCTTCCTATAGGGGTGAGGTCTGCAGCTTCCTCCTGGATTAGGAGAAGGCAGAGAGACATCACAGGCTGGATATATTTACCTGAATAACTGAGGTTATGCAACAAACAAGAACAGACTGGTAAGCAGGAAAAAAAAAAATCAGACCACACACACACTTCAAAGAAGAATCTCACCTGAGGGAAAAACATTGTTGACACTGAGGAAGGCACTCTGGGGAAGATTCACATCTTTGGGAGGATCTCCTAGTATGGAGACCTGACAGGAAGGAGAAAAGGTAGTTCATTTTTGCCAGCCATTTCTCATTTACACATGGGTAAAAAAAAGCTAGACAAGAATTTAAGAGCCAGAAAGCATAATATGGAAATTACTTGAGACCTTACCCCTTGTGCTGTGAGGCCATCTGCCCCCATCATGCCACCCATCAGGGGCATGGAGATGCCCTGCAGGGTGGGAGAGGAAGTCTGGGGGAAGGTGCATGCCGCTGTGGGAGACTCCTGCTCCCTTGTGAGGGCTCTGCCAAGTGGCATTGGCTTTAAGGGGGCCAGAGGATCCGTCTGAAGACCAAGACCTGAGGGTTAGATGGGGGTTACATGTTTAGCATCATAAGCAAAGCAAAAACATGCAGTTTGTGGCTGAAGGAGCTACGGCTGGAGTCGGCATTTGCCTAACCTTGGGGCAGGTCTCCGAGCAGATGGACTCCCTGCTGGACAGGCATAGCAGCCAGAGGATTCTCCCCAATGAGTCCTGCCTGCTGGCCAAAGGAGAGACCAGAGTTCACTGTCAGAAGAGGGTCACACAAGCGGGGCTACAACACTTGAGCGGTGGAAAACCGCTGAACTGCAGCAGCACACTTATTCAGCGCCGAGGCTTACTCACCACATATGAAATTATGTTCTTACAGAATGGGTGTTTACAATTTTGGCGCACAAAAGAGTAGCACACCTACCACATCACTCAGCACCACTCAAAAGTACACCCCACACATACACACTCAAAAAACAAACCTCACACTTATCTAGCGAGATCTTACCCACCCATGCACTGAGTTTTCCATCATCAATCACATAAAAAGACCAGGATCCATCTAACTTCATCACCACTTCACACACTGATAGCCAAACACAAACACCATTATCACTCACACAAGGCACTAGAGGGTTTTCTTTATTGTGCAGCACCTGAGCCCACAGAAGATGATTTCCCAGAAAGGCTTGCTAAAAGGTAAAGAGGGAAAGAGCAGAGAGCGGGGAACAAAAAAACAACAACAACAACAACAAAAAAACAAACAAAAAAAAAGAAAGAAAGAAAAAAAAGAAAAAAAGTGTGCATGAGTAGGAGAGGATGACTCAAAACATGCGGAGCGGCTAAAAAAGGAACATGTCAGAGAAAAGACAGAAAGGCAGCAGTACCTGCTGGGCCTTGGCCTGGTTCTGAAGGAGTAGCTGGAGCAGGGCAGCGGAGAGGGCGGGATTGGCCAGCAGTGGCATTGTAGGGGCTGCCCCAAGGAGGCCTGTACACAGGGAGAACATAAGGACCCAAAGCACTAGCAGAAATCCTAAAATTAAACCCTTGATTAAGAGCTTGTGAGAACTCCTCACCTTGTTTGTGTCCCTGTGACAGTGGGTTGAGCAGCATCTTGAGGGTGGCAGGGTTATTGAGGCCCGTGAGTATCTGCATGGCTGTGGGATCAGGGAGGAGACCTTTACCCCTGTTCACAGCCTTGAGAGGAGGAGTCACAAGACAGGCAATAAGTAATGACATAGCAATGGCAAACTGAATTGTAAGTTTGGACATGTGACTACAGTATCAGTTTGACTGAAATACCATGGTTTGGGCGGCAATCAGAGCAGCCAACATGCTTCTTCCAGGAGGACCAGGGGCACAGAAGGACACCCTGATGTGTGTCCCACCGAGCAGCCTGCCATCAGTGAGTCGCTGAGCCTCTTCTGCCATCTCTGCAGTGGCAAACTCCAAAACTGCAAACCGTCGAAAACTTCCATCTTGTCCCTGAGCCAACTGTAGAGAGGAGGAAAAGAAAAAAAAAGAAAAAGAAAAAAACTCATTCTAATCTCAGAGACTCAATTAGCCCAGGTTCTAGTGTCAATAAATACAACACACACAAAGTATGGACTAACTAGTAGGCCTGTTGCTTCTCACTTACACCCTAGTCGTTCAGCACAAATGTGAGTAGAACATCTATCTAAAAAGAAAATGTATGTTGGAAATGCCTGGTACCACCCCTGAAATGTCCCAGAATCCCTCCTCAAACTAATCAAAAGGGATGATGAAAATCTCCCAACAGAGAGAAAATGTGTTTTCTTGGTTTTGTTTTGTTCAGCCTGTAATTTAAGACTCGGCTGATTTACTCTTCCACCAAGTCCTAAAATGAAATGTCCACTTTTTGAGAAGTTGTTGGATGTAGCTAGAAGAATTACCGTAACTGAACAAAATTATTAGAATTTAAAAATTTCCACTCATTGAGTGAGACTCATTTAAAAGTTTGGCAAACTAACCCATCCACTGCATATTCTTCCTGTTATAAAATTTAAAGATCAATTCTGAACACTAATAGATTAGTAGTATTTTGCTGACTATATGGCTTTTAAATTTCCCTGTAAAGGCCTGCCCTTTACTCCCTATCAGTCACTACTTGTGGCCTCATGATTCAATATCACAAGGTTTCACAACCAGGCGAGTTCTACCCAATTAAAACCATTTATGGCAAACTAAATGGTCTCCCTTTCATTATGACATGGCCCCTAATCATCATTGCTTTTGCCACAATCCTATAAAACCCTGGAACCAGCAGAAAAGTGCTACTATGTGTGTCGTGCGAAAGGGACAACCCTCTCTCATTCCAGAAAAGCCTGCTGAATGACACCACCTGGGGGAGTCAGGTGGTCATCACCATAGAAACCAGCAATGCTCATTGCTATAGAAACTTTGAGTGGCCACATGAAAACTGGGGTAAAGGTGAGAGTTACTGAAAGATCAAATATGGAATAACATTTTACAAAATGATTCCTGCCATCTGTAAACCATCCCTAAAATCATTCTCTACACTTTCAGGGCCAAATCTACAACTTTCTGATATGCGTGGCAGCACATCATCAATCCCAAAAAGCTCTGAAGAGTTTTGTTATTATGGCAATGCATAGATTAAATCAACACAAACAAACCACCGAAAAAACTAACAGGGGAAAGTTTAGCAACAGCAAGTTTGATGTCAAGTAGAAGGTTGTATTCTTCTTGGAAATAAAAGGTCAGTGAAAAATCTCCTATTCTTGGTATGAAATGCAGACTGGATAATGCAGCCTACAAAAGCATTTTGAGTTGTCAAGAAACAGTTTGTTTGTGCGTGGTGAATTTGACCTGGCAGAAGACTGGCGCATGGGTGTCAGCCAGGGCGTTGCGGAGGTCTTGGGCTGTCAGCAGGTTCGGGGGCAGGCGGTCCACACACAGACATTTGGAGTGGAGCAGTGGGTATGTTAGGGAGCCCACCTCAGTCCAGTGGACGTATAGCATGCGGGAGCCCAGCTGCTTTCCTAAAAGCTCTGACTTTGCCCTGGCCGCTGAGTCCTTCTTCATGTACTCCACAAAGCCATAGCCCTTGGAATGCCCAGTGGAGGCGCTGTACACCAGAAAGCAGCGCTCCAGGTTACCAAAGGGTCGCACCAACTCCTCAAACTGCTGCTGGGTGAAAGCACGGGGCAAGTTAGCGATGCACAGAAGAGCATCTGTCGGCTGTAGCTGCACAGAGATCTCCCTGTCCCGCAGCACATGCTGATGGAACTCTTTGATGGCACACTGCGCCTGTTCCCCATTGAGCAGTGTCACAAATGCTGAGGGTGATGGGGGACAGAGAGAGGAAGAGAGACAATAAACACAAGTGAGGGAGTGCCATTTGTTCAGTCAGCATTAAACAGCAAGATCTATCTTCATACACAGCAAGTCTCAGGGAGAGAAAACCTTGGTTGTGAAACCATTTCTCATTTAGGAGGTCTGATAAAAGACAGTGCTGGTGGCACAATGTCACCACACAACAGCTTTAATGTCACAGCAACATTTCCCTTATTGAAACTACAATGGCTGTCATAGTAGCTGCCAAGAATCAAAGGCACTTTATCTGACTAAGTATCACTGTTGATTGCTAAAAAGTCACATGTAGTGCTAAGTGAGTTTGAATGTTACTAGCACCCACTGTAAACAGTGTCCATGACAGACTCTTTTTACATTGCGGAGGGGGGGGGGGTATGTCTATCAGACATATTTTTAAAACAAAAACAAACATTACAAAAATAAATGGGTGGTGTAATTTTTTAACTGCAGTTCATAGATTTTGTACAAAAGCAAATCTAAATGTGACTGGTTATGTGCCACAACAGTTTGGTTGATACCAGGCATACCCTGAATTTACCATCTGGCTCAAGCAAATGTCTGGCCCATTGTTATCAGCCACTTTCTGGTTGATGTGGCGAATGTTTCCTCCCCACCCAAACAACCAAACACCCACACCCACATTAGGAATAAATTCTTATTCCTTTAATTTCCAATTCTGTCAAGCCATTTTGACCAATTTTTCATTTTTGATGGAGAAAATGTTTCTTTTGAGGGCAGATATTCATGTAGTCCAGCCATATAAATTTTATAACACCCCCCCCCCCCCAAAAAAAACTTTGACCAATAGATTAGTTTCAAACATGGCAGCTACAGAAGCCACTTGTAGAAGAAGACTCGCATGTTAGGGAAATGGACAACCTTCCCTGATAGCAAACTTTCACTAAAGCTTGCCATCTCTGGTACAGTTAGCACACTGTTATATATGACACACACACACACACACACACACACACACACACGACAGTCACACTTAAACACAGATCAAATATACAGCAGCACAAAACAATTAGAGTACAATTATTGCAATTTACTGAAATGGAAATTTATCTTGTCCCCGCTAGTGATGAAATACTGGAGCAAACTGACCATATAAACAATGTCTTTACTGACTGTGCAAATGAACTGTAATATTTATGAAGACAGCCTCACTATTTGTGAGGCAATTTCTCCTCATGGAGAAGCCTCTGGAAGATAGTGAACTGCAGACAACCCAAGCTGTATGTGTCACTATCAACTTTGTTTTGTTTTTGGTTTTTTTTGTTAACATATAAATGATCTGTGCTATAATCCTTCACCCCTTTAAACTGAAAATGCAATGTCTCAAAGATGATGGACAAGCAGTTAGACCAACCTGTGCCCTTGTATTTGTCAACAAAGCAGTACTTCAAGTCATAGTTGCCCAACAGCTCATGGACCTCCTGTAAATAAGACACGACAATGATTACATCCGGACATTTAAAATGATCATGGCATATAGCACTACATCCCTTCATACAGTGACTCACAAATTAACTACCAGACTTTTTAAGTCGTAGATTTTGGTCATCACATATCTGTAAATTGCTTAACTGCAGATTTTGGTCGGCACATGATTAATTAATTAATTAGTCATTCGTGTCTATTGGGAATCTGGTAACAAGCGCACCTGTTGGGGGCGAGGGAGGTGAATAACTGACTCATTGTTGTAGGAGAAATTGTTCTGCGCTGTTTTTGCCCATTCACAAACGAATGGCGATGCTGTCTAGCATTTTCTGAAACGTTTTGTCCCCACGCCTTCCACCTTTTGTTATATTGCAACTCACATCTCGAACTCCCACTACCCGTTCTCCCCCCACCACCACCACCACCACCACCCCCCAATCCCTACCCCCACCCCCCTGTGAACAATGGTACCGCCCGCAGGCCCACCGCTCCCCACGAGTCAGGCACGTTCCAAAAAATGTGGCATCATGAGTAAAATCTGTGGCTGGTTGATGGAGCCAAACGAAAGCTTTAACAACAGATGGGCTGATGAGAAAAAAAAAAAAAAAAAAAAAAGCTCCAGTGCACCTGTAAAGCCCACGTAGAGAGTAGAATCACCGAAAGTTTGGCTTGGCAGCTAGAGCGGTGAAATTAAACGAGGCATTATTGAATTTATGAAGTTGTGACCTACGAGGCCGGACTGGCAGGTCATACAGGCCACAGATGACCATTATTGACAGTTATCTGACCTCCTGGCAGTTAACCTAATCTGTGTTAACCAACTGACCAAAACAAATTAAAACACAGTAGTGATGGTGTTTGGCGGCTGCCAGTTAAAGGAGTGTTAGCTTTTAAAACTAATGCAGTTTCAAAGCAAAACACTGTACAAAAAAATCAAAGTTAAAAAGGCAGCTAACGAGTTAAATGGCTAGCTGGCTAATATAGGTAGCATGGCAGGCATACGGGAGCTAGGCTAACGTTAGCCAAACGACCCCGTCAATCAATCAATCATCCAACAATTTAAACCTCCATTTGGCTAGTAATTTTTACCCATACCTGATTGCTAACGTCGGAGGGTAGATTTTTTATGATAATTTTTCTACGGTTGTAAAACTCCCGGCGAGTTCTCTCCAAGCGGCTCTCGATCTCTTTGGGGCTCAGTGATGTCAGGTCTTCGTCAACCCTCCGCTGACACTCGCGTCCCGGTGTCGAGTCCTCTTCGCCGGGTTCGAGTTCGGGATGCCGGCGGTCTCCGGCCATCCAGTTTTCGTGATCCGCAGCGAGGTCGTAATTTTCATGAAGCGGGCGAGAGGCGAAACTGAGTCCTGTGTCTGTGCTTTCATCCTTGGCAGCTGCGCTAACAGACACTGCGGCCGCCATCACTCAGTTTGGTGGAAGTTTTATCGGTCTGGAAACTCTGTCTGATTTGAGCAGTTTAAACAATACACACATGGCCCCAGCAGCGCTTCTCATTGGACGAGAGTGGGACGCATTCTCCATGGCTACGACGTAACGGAGGGTGGGGGCGGAGTCACGGGTGTTCCCTGTGTTCTGATGAAAACTGGGTGTAAATGCTGCAGACATCTCAGTTGGGCCCCAGAGCCAGTGGGGACCGTGGAACTAGTCTAAGGGGTTTCCTCAGCATTTTAATTAGACAGAGATCAGCCCAGTATAAAAAAAACAAAACAAAAAAACGCTTAAAATCACAGTTTTTCTTTGTCTCTCAACCTAACGTTATGAGATCGGATCCAATATTAAGATTTTGATTACAAAGGTGTTTAAATCCTTCTTTAACAGTCTATCCAGTGACTAGAACAACATCACGGATACATTTTTAAATAACATTTTATAAATGTTATATTGCAGCTCTAACAATAAATACATTTTATTAGTCATGTTTTATGTAGTTTACTGTTTGTTTTGAATTTTAAAATTAAAATATTGGTTTATTTGTTTAAATATGTTCTTAAAAATATAAAATATATTCTACTTTTGTTTGTTTTAACACAAACTGAACATTATAACCTTCATGAAAGAGGATTTATTGCAGCACCGTTGTATTAGACTGTGTTTCTTAACTAGTGTACCTAATAAACTGAACACTGAGTGTATATTTATTTATATATCTATTCTGTCTATTCATAGCCTTAGATGTAGAGGAGTTGATGTTCAGTCTACATGTGAACTAACGGTAGATTTTGTTTTGGTAGTTGAATAGGCTTCTCTGGTATGCAGGATAAATCCAGGATAGCAAATTAGACGATAGGAATTACTGCAAAATGTGAAGTTACAGAAATTCTAGACTGGAATGTGGTAGCTTGTGTCAGCTGATAGGACACTGTAGTCTGGACTGCTATTGAAGGAGACACTATTGCGTTTGTCCCATCTCTGTTCCTCCAGGGGGCCTCACAGTCCAGGCAGGGACTCGAAGGGCCAATATCATGCCCAGAAATCAGCTCTTGGTGGAGTGTAAGTTTCACCCAAAGATTATGAGTCAGATCTGGACTGACTTTGGGAGAACAGAGGTAGAACTGCATGAATGGCAAAACAGCTTCCACAACAATATTACCAAGAATGCAGCTTTTGTCCTTGTCCTCAAGACAGGAGACAGTCAGTTTTATGTTTCCCAAAGGCACAACAGTACCATTGTATGTATTCAGTGACTAAACTGAAGGTTGCACCACCTTGCACTATTCCTTGGCACTGATCATGTCCACTAGTACATTTGTCATATTGTAGTAGCCTTTGGCCCTTGCAGTATTTTCCTCAGAACACATGGTGAGAACTTGCAGCAGCTCTGTTACGTTGACAGTGTGGTTGGAAAGCACGTGTCTGAAATGAGACTGTTCTGTGGCTGTTAATTTAAATTGTACAAGATTGTTGAAGAATAGACAGCTCTGTGCAGTGGAATATGTGGAATAAATGTCTGCAGCAGTGTTGTGGTTGAGGCCCTGACCAATTATCAGGTTTTGCTGGGTCTTTCTTAAGGTGTATTGCAGAATACTAATTCAAACACCTGTTGAATATAAACAGGAGCTGCAGGTGGCTGGCCCTCACCTGCTGCTTGAAAGGATAGGTTGTCACTAGTTGGACACATCTTCTTTCCTACCTACAGTATTGCCATGTGAACAGGCACCTCAATGGTCATGACAACAAAGGGTATTAGGAAATACCATTCCCTGGGTTAGCAACCTGTTAAAAAAATATTTGTGTAGAAGTTGCTTTCATTTCAGTATTTCCCTAAGCTAGTGATCAAGGAGTTCTTATGTAATAGAGATGTAGCTCTGCTTTGTTACATATAGGGCATCCTGTAACACACAACAGAACAGCACATTATGTAATACATCTTTATACACTTTTTGACACATGCATCGGTCTGTTTCAGTCTTTAAAGAAAGGACGTGAAAAATGGTTTATTAGATTTTGAATTTGTTCTTTTAGTTTATACAAAATAAAATGTAAAGTTAACATACACTGAAAAATGTACAGAAATTAAACATATAATGACAGATAGTAATCTTTTTACCTTACAGACCTTTTTTAATACTTACTGTGATAGATGCAAACTTATAAGTTTTTATAGACAAAAGCTGACTACCAAAAACCATCGCCTTTCCCTATGAAGTCCAGCTCATCAAGCAGGAAGTAAATACATAAACATCCATTGAGTTTATTATGATGTTATTATCACATATGAGAGGATAGCAGTGTGCTTTTATCAAAAAGAAGCCTATAAAGACATAAATGTAAATGGAGGTGGCAACACACTAGTGGCTATCCTGTAATATATGGTTGCCATAGTGACAGAGTGATGAAATGTAGACAAGAAGATCTTCAATGAGTTCATCAGCAAATCTGAGCCAGGGAAAAGTTTATACTTGACTGCCAGTCATATGTTCGTCGAATAGCATCCAACTTTTCAATGAGGGATCTGAATGATGGCCGTTGTGCGGGCTCTGCAGCCCAACACTGTTCCATCAACATTTTCACCTGTTGGTTAAAAAAAAAAGAAAAAAGAAAAAAGGTCATTTTGAAAACTCATCAGGCTGACAAAATGTCAATTTTCTTTAATGAACATGTAATGTTACCTCATGTGGGCATTCTTTGGGACAAGGCAATCGCAGCTGTTTCTCCAACAGTTTAATGAGTACCAACACAGTCATCTGCCCTTGGGTTGCCTCCATCATTTCAAAGAACTTCTACAAAACACAAAAGTGTACATTGTACATTAAACAAAGGGATTCCAAATATACTTGATTAGACTCACATGAAAACGTATGCAGTCTTAAGCTTCTTTTAATAGACCAGAGATGACGTACAGTTGGAGGGCTTTGGCGTTGGTCACAGCGGGTAAGGATCTCATACAAAGTAACACCAAAAGACCAAATGTCAGACGAAAAGGAAAATTTACTCTCCTTCAGGCATTCAATGGCATACCTATACAGTACGAAAAATACAGTTTAGAGGTCAAGGTCATGGAACAAAATACTTAAATACTTAAAAAACCAAAAACAAACAAAAAATAAAAAAAACTTAGTGCTGAATGGACTCACCAGAACACCGGACTGTCCCCATCCTCACGGACACGATAGTAGATTTCGCCTTCAGGGATGTATTTCGTCAGGCCAAAGTCTCCAATCTTCACCAAACCGTCATTTTCCACTAAGACGTTACGGGCAGCTAGGTCTCGATGGATGTATCGTTTTGAGTGTAAGTACTCCATCCCCTTTAAAACGGATTGAAAAGACAGATAAAAACTACAGAGAAGGGGCCAAAGTGGATTTCAAACCAAAAACTTAAGTATAAAATGTAAATTCAATCAAAAAATAATAATTTTACAATGTCAAGCCTGGCTTGAAGTTAACAGACTAAAAAAGATGCAAACGTCACTGGTGTGACAAACACTATGCTGAGTGATTATTTCCTTATTAAAAGACAATACAGAGAAACCTCGAGTGCTACAAAATGAAATTAATGCATAATATGATGGATTATCTACTCCAGGCAATTGTATTGTAGGCAGTGTATAGAAAATTCCTGATGCACATCTTCTTCTGAAGGAAGCAAAGCAAAACCAGACATCTGTGAAGTTTGCACACAGCACCAACAATATTATGAGATCAAGCAAAAATGTTGATGGTTAGCACAAACTACAAAAACCACCAAAACTCACCTGACAGATCTGCTGAGCAAACATGAGGCACTGGGGCATACCCAGTTTACGCTTGGGAAGGTACTCTCGCAGACTCCCCAGAGGAAGGTACTCCATTATTAGCTGCACCACTTGTCCTCCTGTCAATGGAGAATGTAGCAGTGCTTTTATCCTCCCATTTCGATTATTTTTCAAAAGACAAGCATAACCTGCTGCCTATCCTGGTTCTGAAGGAGCTGTGGTGCTCAGCATGGTGTGTGTTGAAAGCTCAAAATATTTGACATGTAATGGAAACAGTGTTGCACTTTGACAAGATTTTCAATATTTACAGAGGAACAGCAGGGATCAAAAAAAAAAAAATCAATTCCCTGAATCATTCACTGAGCAGGGCAACGCTATACAATTCAATAAACATATTTGAAGCAGACAGAAGACAGCTTAGGACTCACCCAGTTCTGTACAACAGCCCTTGTACTTGACAATGTTGCTGTGATAAAGAGACTTCAGGATCTCAATCTCCTTCATCCAGCCATCAGGCACATGACCATTCTCTTGTTTCAAAGCCTTCACTGCCACGCGCTCTCCAGTCCCATCGTTGGCTGGGTCATACAGGTAGAGAGTCACCTTTCCAAAGTGACCCTGGAGACGGAACAATAAGCTGTGGACTACACTCTAACATACAGGTAAGAGAAAAATACTGGTGATTTGCTACTAGAACTCACCTCTCCCAAGTCCCGAATCTCTTTCAGATAGCGTTTATGGAACACGCTAGGGTCCGTGTCAGGGAGAGTTTCGCTGGGAGATATATCAGGATCTGTGTGTAGAAAAAAAAAAACTCAGAGGTCCATTATATGCAGTAAGAAAGGTTGAAAGACAAAAAAAAAAAAAAAAAAAAGTAGTGTGAGGGTAAGTAAAAACCCACTTTTGATCATGATTTCTGTGAGCTCTCTGAGCACAGTGCGGAACGAAGGCCTCTCCACAGGCTCGTAGGTCAAACACATGCTGATGAAGCTGGCCAGTTCCTGGGAGGATGGTTCAGCTAAGCGGCCCTTTTGCTGATAGAAGCGCTCTTTCTGTTGGGGGGGGGTTCTTGTGTTACAATTAGAAGTTACAAGGATAAAATGGGCAGGTGAAGCTTGTAGCTGTTGGAAGGGAAAGAGAGATTAAAAGCTACAGTATGGGCTTACCTTTGACAATGCACTGCCACTCATGGGAACATCGCCGTTGTTGCAGATTTCGAGCAGTGTGACACCAAAGCTCCACTGATCAGCTGCATTGCCGATTGGTGCACCGCTGTCGACACACTCGGGGGCAATCCACGGGATACGCTCAAGACGCTCTGTGCAGAATAGCAATAATAAAAATGACAGAAGATACATTTATCATGAAAAGTTGATCTGAAGCTCCAGGTGCTCTAATTGAACTCCACACGACAGCATAATTTAGTTTGAGAAAACTGAACAAATGTTTACACAAGCTGGTGAAAAACTTTTTGTTGCTCCCATTTTATCTTAAAATGAGCTTAAGTCAATAAATACTAAGCGTTTTATACCAAAAAAGTACCCAAAGAATCTACAAATGTGGTTTTCTATGTGCATTTAATCTCAGCAGCTGCAAAAACAGCGGTACTTAATGATATTGCTCTACTTTGCTCTGAGGGGAACCTCTCTCATACACTCCGTAGAGCACTAACCAAGGGTGGTTTAAATAACACCTCTGAGCTTGTTTGAGAAAAATTATTTCATTTCAGACAGCTTTAAATGAAAAATTGTGAGGTATTACTACAAGAAAACAGGAAATAGGTCACAGGAAATGGTCTGGTTGAAGGTTCCTGTTCCCCAAAACTGATTAAAATGCGGCGGAGCAGTACACAACATACAAAAAACCTGAAGCTGACTGAGTTGGGAGACACTCTTGTCAGGTGGAGTTATTTTGTGTAAAGTGAGTTGCTGGTACTGACCTTCCCGTGAAAGCACACTCAGGGCAATTCCTGGGTCACTCAGCTTGATAAAAGGAATAGTACCATGCTCAAGGCCTCGCCTTGCCACCAGAATGTTCTTGGCACAGACATTTCCATGAACCAGCCGTTTGGTCTCCTACAATAATGAAAATGGTACTGGTATTAACCATTTGGGATGCAGAGTGACATTTAAATGAGTGTAATACGAACTATTACAGCTATTAGTCATTGGGAAAAAACAGACTTGAGTTGCACTTATCTTAAAGATTGACCTGATAATAAGATTACACTGACATGAAAAAGTTTGGCCCTCCCCGGCCAGAATTTCTGTTATTGTGAATAGCTAAGCGAGTAAAAGATGACCTGATTTCCAAAAGGCATGAGGTTAAGGATGATACATTTATTCAATATTTTGAGCATAATTACTTTTTTATTTCGATCCTTTACAGTTCCAAAATAAGAAAAAAGGAAAAGGGTCAGGAACAAAGGTTTGGTAACCCTGCATGATAAGTACCTAGTACCACCCTCTTTGGCAAGTATCACAACTTGTAAATGCCTTTCGTAGTCAGCTAAGAGTCTCTTGGTCCTTGTTTGGGGGGATTTTCACCAGTTCTTCCTGCAAAAGGCTTCTAGCTCTGTGAGATTCTTGGGCCGTCTTGCATGCACTGCTCTTTTAGGTCTTTCAACAGATTATCGATGATGTTTAGGTAGGGAGACTGAAGCTCATGGCAAAGCCTTCCGCTTGCGTCTCTTGAGGTAGGCCATTGTGGATTTTGCGCTGTGTTTATGGTCATTATCCTGTTGTAGAGGCCATCCTTGTTTCATCTTCAGCTTTTTTTGCAGACAGTGGGATGTTTGCTCCCAGAATTTGCTGGTATTTAATTGAATCCATGCTTCCCTCTATTAGTGAAATGTTCACTGTAACACCATGATTGATCCATCTGTGCTTAACAGTTGGTGAGTTGTTCTTTTCATGAAATGTTTTTTTTTTGTCTTTTTTCTCCAAACAAAACCTTTGCTCATTATGGCCAAAAATTTCTAACTTGATCAGTCAGGAGGGCTTGTTTCAAAAATGCATCAGTTTGTTTAGATGTTCCATTGCAAACTTCTGATGCTGAATTTTGTGGTGAGGACGCAGGAACGGTTTTCTTCTGATGACTCTTCCATGAAGGTCATATTTGTGCAGGTGCCGCTGCACAGTAGAACAGTGCACCAGTACTCCAGAGTATGCTAAATCTTCCTGAAGGCCTTTTACAGTCTAATGGGGGTTTGATTTGCCTTTCTTACAATCCTACAAGCGGTTCTCTGAGAGGTTTCTTGGTCTTCCAGACCTCAACTTGACCTCCAGCGTTCTTGTTAACTGCCATTTCTTAATTTCTTAATTACTTTAGGAACTGAGGAAACAGCTACCTGAAGACACTTTACTATCTTCTTATAGCCTTCTCTTGCTTAGTGGGCATCAGTTCTTTTAATTTCAGAGTGCTAGGCAGCTGCTTAGAGGAGCCCACGGCTGCTTATTGTTGGAACAAGGTTTGGGGAGTCAGAGGGGACAAATCTCTTTGGGTACCCAAACTTTAGTATGGTGTTCCTTTCTGTTTTTCCACTGTAAAATTGTAAAGAAAAATAAAATAAACTAAAAACAATACACTTATCTTGCTTAAAATGGTGATGCATCTTTAAACTTTGTGCCTTTTGGAGATCAATTCATCTTCTACTCACTCAACTATTCAGTGTAACGGAAATTTTGACCAACGCTGCCCAAACTTTTTCATGCCACTGTGTTTCATTTCCTGAATGCAGCAGCTCAATCTCTTGGTGTCCAGTTGAAAAGCTACACTACTTGCTTCTGTAATTCAAAATATTTTACCCACTTGCCTGATTGTAAAGTGTAACACTATTTGGAGCTAAACTGTACAACCCACTTCTTACTTCACTTCATTCAGTTCATTTTAATGACCACTAAACTGTATGGTCATTCAAGCGTGTTGTACTGAATTACAGTATGTGGCATTCAAAAAAACAAACAAAAAAAAAAAAAAACAAAGTAATGTTTGAACTCACAAGATAGCTGAGTGCACTGGCGAGCTGTTTTGCGACAATAAATTTCCACTGAGGAGTCACTGATGCCTTTTCTCTGCGAAGGAAAACATCCAAAGGCCCAAACTCCACAAATTCTTCCACCATAATGTCTGCAAAGGTAGGAACACGTCTGAGAAGTCACATCTCTGCTATGGCCACAAGCAAAATGTAATCAAGTAGGTTCCTCTTTAAAACAGAACAGATTGAATGTGGATTTGCATTTGCTTCATGGTTCACTTGGCACTGGAATTATAAATTTGACTATAAACAATGATCATATTGGAGATGGCAAAGAATAAGGAAGTAACAAGCCGAAAAGTAGAACTGAGGGTGGAGGTTTTGCGCTTACTTTCAGATCCTTTGACAGACACACCGTGCACAAACACCAGATGACTGTGGGACACCTGGCTCATGAGACTTGCAGTTTCAAAAAATGCCTAAGAAAGACAGAGGAAGGAATATTCTAATAGCAAGCATTGAATATGTGAGGATACTAGTTAGACTTGTTAACATCTGTTTGGATTTGATAAACTACCAGTATTATTCTTTTGAGCGAGTTTTATTACCGTTAATGCAAAGATCACGAGACTTACTAGTGCAATATCTTTATGGCTTTGGTCTAGAATCTTGAGAACCACTCGGATCCCTTTGCGGTCAGCGAAGTTGTTATTGAACTCGTCATCATCGTCGTCTCCTTGCCCCCGCACCAGAAGACGGCCTGAATAGATGTTAGTTCTGGTCCCACGGCCCAGATGCTGTTCCTGTTTGTAGACACAACAACCCACCCTGTCAGTAACTACGCTTGTCAGGTGAAACCGGCTATCCTATGGAGGTGGCAAGTGGGTCTCATCACCTGTACAATCTCTCTGTCCTTAATCTGGTGGAAGCGTAGCTGGGTCATGTTCAGGGACAAGGAGTCAGTGTGATCTTGGTGATCGACACCTTGCCTCATCACCAGAAGGTTAGATTGCTCTACATCACACAAACAAACATTGAAAAACCCATGGAATAAACCTAAATATCCCACAATGAAGCAATTGAGACACAGGATAACTTCAAAATACACTGGAGGATTTGGGCATAAAGCAGCAAAACATTTTTAGAATAGAGATGTCCAATTAATACAAACCTGCTTGTCTTGGCAAACAGCACTTTTTGACAGTAAAGCTGTCTGATCCAGACTTGAGTACAAAGGTCTTGAGGCTGTCTGTGAGCTCCTTCACACTGGAGAATTCTCGGTCCCAGCCCTCCAGACAGAACACTGAACCCTGCTGCTGAATCCGAAACTGCTTGTGGCTTGGCGTCGATCCATTCTACGTGCCACAAGAACACATACACACATGTGTACATACAGCAGCTGAAAATTTTCACCACCACTGCACTGCAATAATTCCCAGAGAAGAGAGTGGGTGTGGACTTACATTATTTTTGTTTAGCACTGCTAGGATGATGCGGCGATAGTCAAGAGCACTCCAACGTACAAGGAAAGCTCCCTCCTCTGCTGCCTCCTTTTTCAGCTTCAGCAGCACAAAATCATCGCTGGAAACACACCAGAGTTGTGATATGATGCACCATGTCCCTTTATAGCCTGTTTGTGTCTGTATGTGCATGTGTAAGAGCAAAGACTCACTGCATAGGCCCATGGAGTCCATTTGCTTCACTTAGCACTACCCTTGGGGGAGCCACTTCATGACAAAGATAGTGGTGGGCGTCTGCAGTCAGCCGGTAGTATCCATCCAGGAGGGAGATGAAGGAATGGGCCTCCTGGCTTGAGTTCATCTGAACCTCCTACGTATACATACAGAAACACCACTAGCTTACAATCAGAGCTCCCACCTACAGACATATACAAATTCAAAACATAATATCATGCCCGAAGTGTACCAAAACCCAAAGCACTTGTAGTCACACACATATAGAATTGGAGGATATATGAGAGTCAAGGCACCCGTGCTTACTGTACATTATATACAGACACTTTAGAGACTGAACAATGTGACCAGTAGAATGACTAATATACAGTATATCAATTGGACTAATACATCACAAGCACATTTACCAATTAAATTGATGTACTGAGGCTTTTACATAAAAGGGCAAACAAGTACTCTCACCATGCAGTGATTGTCCTGAGTGCTAATGCACACATTAGCTCCAGTAATGGCTATGTGAGTTATTTCAGGGAAATCACAGAAGGTGGTCAGCTTGTTGGGAGTGTTCACATTTGGCTGGCTGGGCTGGTGTTTTGTTTTCCTCATGTAGGTCATGTGGTCATTCCTGAGGTACGTGTTTGCCTGCGCCTAGGTAAAAAGACTGAATGAATAAAAATTCTGCACTAGCAGAATACACAACATGTCACGGAATTAGTCCGTCAGAAGCTTGAAATTGCATTGTAACAAACCTTCTGAACGGACACCTTCCTCCATTGAATCCCCTTGGTGCCAGACACCATTATTTCATGTGTGGCGGGAGCTGTGAAGTTGTCTTTTGAGACACCCTGTGCATGGGTGGTGTTGGAGTAAGGGCTACTTCCATCCCCATCCTGCCTCAGCTCCAGGTGGGATACAGGGAAGGTCTCTGTGCCAAAACGTGGGGCCAAGTGTTCGAGAGTAGAGATGTACTTATACATGATCTCCTGGGTGCCCAGCCGGCCCTTATCCACAGTGTGCTGCTGGAAGGTCCGCACAAAGTCTGCAAACACCCGTTGGATCCTGATTTTAGTCAGGAAGTTGTCTTTGGAAATGTGTTTGGAGAAAGACCTTGGAATGCAGCCTAGGAAGCTGAAAAAAAAAAGAAAAAAAAAAAAAGAGAGATATGTTAATGTTACCTGGATCCAGTGATTAAATTAGATAAGGAGATGCTTTAGTGATCCAGGAGAGAAACTGGATTGTCACAGCAGCAGAAAATGGGATAGAAATAACAGTACAAAACAAGCACGACCCACATAAAATGAGACAAATACATATCTATCATCACAACACAACAGACTATTTCACATCTTTTTTGACAAATTTACAGATTTAAGTGCAATTAGTCATTGTTACTTATTCACAACTTTAGCCTTACAGATGATTCAAAGGCCAGTTAACAGTTTAGAAAGCATATGGCTTGACCCTAAAATATGCACTTGTTCAAAGTAATTACCTGACTTTCTCGGCAACGTCTTGTAAGGTACAGCCTGTCTGCATTGCTTGGTGTGAGAGGTGAAGCACAGCCATCCCCAAGCTCTCATTTTTGAAGCGACTTAGCTCCTCCTCCGACTGAACGTCTTCCATCTGCACTACTTCATTCACAAATTCGTATTTGGCCTTTTGGAAACACAGGAGGCGAAGAGGTTAGGCATTGTAATATTTTGAGCACCACAAATACAGTATGTGCACCCAGTGAATATGGAGTAGACCAAAAGTATTATGTTAAATACAAACCTGAGAGAATAAATACTCCAAGGATGTGATTTCAAGCAGAGGGGAACCCCCCTGATCTGTCCCAGATCTGAGACGATAACGGGACACAGTTGGCTGCTCCTCATTTAGTCCGTGCCAATTCCGGAAGTAAAACCTAAGTACAAGGAAACCAGAAAACCTTAGTGAGTATGCTGAGTGTGTACCATCTACCTTCCTAATGCAGTGTTATACAAAAACAGACTAACCTCATACAATAGTGAAGTACTAGGCTGGAGTTCTCCTCCAGACTGAAAATATGGTTTGGACTGTACCATAAGTGTGATTGTGGGTTGTAGAGAGCAAACAACACATGGCACAGCGGTGTTATCCCTGTGGAATAAACACTGAGGGTAAACAAACGTGCCACTGACAGGCCAAAATACAACACGAAAAGAAACAGGCACACTGCTTTCATTTTGGTCAGTGTAGGTGTAATTTGGTCAAGTTGTCCTCCTCACCTACAGCCTCAGCAGCTGAGATGCACAGCTCCTCTGCTGTGACCTCTCCACTTGTGTTGGACAAATATCTCTCCCCTTCCTTTGTCCAGAAGAGGAAAACATGGATGCCTTGACCCTGGGGAGGTTCACTCTGGCCTGGACATGCCCCTGGCCTTGAACGCTTGGGCCACCTAATTCTAGACATGGTGGGAAAAGCTAACTCACTGACACACAAACACAAACACACACACACACACACACACACACACACACACACACACACACACACCAATGTTAATCACAGTATATGAATGTTAATCGGCTGTTGTACTGGCTGGAATCACGTACGCATTAAGGCCTACGTCAACACAAACGCAATTTTAAAGCGACACCTTCCGATTTTCTGAAATAACATATTCGGTATTTTCTAATTTTACACGCTGATTAGTAAAAATTAAAATCATTTAAAAGAATTGGTAAATTGAAAAATGACAAAAAAATAAATAGAATTAATTTTTAAAAACACGACATCGGGTAATCGGGTCAATTTTTCTAAAGGCCTTCCGGGGATTACACACTGGTTAACTTATTGTTTACGTTACATACCACTTTACAGCTCTTTATAGAATAGCTACAACTTTATCATTTCTATATATAAATATACCCAACACACACTGACTGCGTCACCTAGTTGCTCAAAAACAAAAACATTTGACAATGTATCCGATGCCACTGACAAGGAAACATATGACTAAACATTGTTATAGGCATATCCGTAAACTCAGCAACGTGTATGACAAGCAAGTATCTTACCATTTAACGGCAAGTTTGTGACGATGTTACATGAAAATATGTCTCGGCAAGAGTAACTGAAAATCCGGATTTGTAATCTTGTATGCGTACTCCCCACCCCCCCCCCCACGTCGTCGTCTACTTCCTCGGATTCTCACGAATTGTGTGCGACGACTGACTGCCGCTTCCCGAAACCATCGAGGCCACGCCCTCCTGCGGGTACACGCACGCGCACAGGGGCTGACCTTTCAAAATAAACGTCCGGCCGCCAACGGCTCAAGATTTACTCCATAGTCCTCTACCCTATGGCTTGTGGCTGTGTCTTGTAGAGAAGCTCAGTGTCAGAATCTAGTTTTAAAACTTGAATAGTTTGAGTTTATATTTGTTGCTCATTTGTTGTAAAGTTGTGTTTTATCAAACTACTTTCATTTTTTTTCTGTCAAGTAATTAACGCGCAGAAAACCCTGGGTAATGTCATATTATTCCATCATACGAGGCTACAACCAACAATATTTTCAACACAAATGAGGCCTGTCTAAAAACGCAACAATCAAACCAAAGTCAAATTAAAAAACCTTCCACAAGCAGGCCTGATAGACAGCTTCATATTGTCGTGCAGGTCTACTGTTCATCACTAGATGTCATGATTTTATCATTTCAACTGGTCATTTTTCTTGTGTTGTTTTATGTCAGCTGTTACCTGATATTCCACTATGCAGCTGCAATTCAGAGGCCTCATCCCCACCTACATATGGTGGTTATTTCAGGACGTCCTCAGCCACCTTTGTCAGTGTAGAGTATAATTTCAATGGGATTTCGTTTGTTCTGCCTTTTTTCACACTAACTGGAGGTTCAACTCTCCTTCATCGTTTAGTTCGCTTGCAATGAAAGGTAGACCTGGTATCACAATCAGGTGCTTCCAGTGTTTTGTCACATACAGAAATCTCACACAAAAACTCAGGAATATTTTTTTCCCAACAATGGCTTCTGGCAGTGTACACTGACTAGTTTTATTATGTGATTTCCAAGATAATCAAATAACGCCTTTGTTAAAAACTGTTGGTCAATAATTTATTCCTTATAGAATCAGCTCTGATCAAGGACTACACAGTCATCAGCTGTGACATGAAGGAAAATTCCAACTAAGCACTCTCACCTTCAAAATAAAAGCACTGGAAGTTAAAGTATAGAATCCAACCCCACCTACCTGACACTTTCGGGTACTGTGTCACATAAGTTTAGAGGCCCGTGTGAGCAATCATTCTTTAAGACCTATATGGTCTCTTCTATTCACTTAAATGGGATTCTAATTTGGTAAAGATGGAAACAAGTGTGGTCCATCTGAGCCGTCAATCATCCCCCAAGACCTACGAGGACTCACTTAGGTCTCCTAGGTCTCCATTTTTGCGCAAACGGTTATGCCATATAAAGCTACATTATGAGTGGAGCCAGTGTGAGCAATCATTCTCAGGCCTGAAATGAACTACTTTATGTGCTTAATATTGGTTGTCTTTTAATGTATATCATCATATCTATTAACCTTCTGTACCACTGTATCTCTATGTAGAGAAAATGTCATTTATAAATATCAACTGCTTCTTTAGAAAACCCATGAACACATACATTCACTCCATATTAAAAAGTAGTGGTTACCACCACCACTACAGGTCTCACAGATGGATTATTTTCTTTTGATTCTCATATGACTCACATTTTTGATCTCTTGTCAGCCTCAGATATAACCACAACACCTTGATCTTGAGTAGCTGGGTATAATTCAACCTTTAGTTAAGCAAGTTTGTAGAAAATGTCACTTTGGGGAAATAACCATCTGAATACATTGGTCTCTCAAAACCTGAAAGTCAAACAAAAATCTTGAATTTGGAAAATCACAAAATATATATATTATATGCAGAACCTGGAAATGTGTAGAATGTTTTCAACTATGCATCAACACAAATGAAGCAGGCAGGCACGTGTGTCCACATACACACCCAATCAACACGTGGATACAAAGAAATGTAAGAATACAACTTTAGTGATGTCCAAACAAATAAAAGACCTAAACAGAAGCAGCAGTTTATTTTCCAAGCAGGAGTTACTGATGCAATGTAGTTGCGTAGGTAAGTGAACCCTAATCCCTTAAATCTAAGCTAAATATTTTCGAGAAGTAATTTCATTTTTCCTCGAATGGCAAACTAGTCATACACACAGTGGAGTTGCAATACAGTGGGTGAGTACATTTGAATAACCAACAAATCATAGGATTAACATTGGTCATTCCTTCTTAGTTTCTTCCTGCTCCTGTTTCACCTCCTCATAGGTAGCATCTTCCTCTTTTTCATCCCCATCATCGGTCTTGGAGTTGGGGACCCAGAGCCCAGAGTCTATGCACCTCTTCATATGAGTCTTCGCCTCCTAAATTGCGTGTAAAAAAAACAACAACAAACAAACAAAACAAACAAACAAACAAACAAACAAAAAACCCCACATTTATTAACTGACCAAAATAGGACAAAATACACTTGTGAATCAGATAACTATACATTTACATAACTGAAATATGATTCCTAAGAGACTTTATCTGTCAATACACTATTAGTCAAAACGCAGTCTGCTGTTTATTACAGAAAAAGAAACTGTAGGCATCAAAAAAGAAACATACCGTTGGGTCCATTTTGCTGATAACATCTTGTAACATTTGGATGTCCTTCTCATCAAAGCATTTCTGCATCTCCTGCAATTAAGAACATACTGTGTGAGGCATTAAAAATGTACAAGAGAGAATGAAAAGAGAGTCCTGAGGCTTCTTGAAAACAAACGAACTTACCAGTGGCAGAGACTCATATACTTCAACAGGATCTAGCCCCCCAGGTCCCAGGCGTTTTTGTCGTTCCTCTTCCTCATACTCCTTCATGGCCTTTTCTATGCGGATCTTCGCCCTGCCACGAACCCGGTCCTTAAATGACTCCAGCTCATCATTGAAAGCGTCCTGGTACTGCTGATCTGCTGTCTGTGAGGGGACACATACACACAATTAGTATTTGCATTTATTAGGGTGTTTTCCAACTCTGGAACTTTCCCAAGGGGCCGAGAACCTTTTGAGAAACTCAGGAATTTAACTTGCTTTTCACCCAGAGGAAGAACTAAATTTAGCTCCTGTGCAAATGCTCCAGGTGTAGAGAAAAAGTCCCTGCTCCTATGGTAGTACTTTCTGATGTTTCAGAAACTACTGGGGCACAAGAAAGAGGGAGAGGGAGGGAGGAAGAGGGAAAGGCGCTTGAGCGAGCTCACAACTGAATGAAAGAGAGGGAGCACTATAAGAGAACAAAGCAAGTGAATGAGAAGAAAAGAAATAACCATGGAGACAGGTGCTCTAGGGCTTCAGTCTACATGTCTTGTTTTCTTTTATTCATTACATCCGAACTAAAACATCAGAGTCAAACAATAATAAATACAAAGAACAAGATGACTCTTTGTTATTTCCTCATGTGTGAAAATTGAAAATTGCATTTCAAACGGTGTTGCTGTTTTTAATCCATCGTCGAATTTACTTGCCTCATTTTCACATTTCTTCAGATGTGGTGGAAATGCAAAGAATAATGTGGAACAGTGACTTACATTCCTACTTAAGTTTCTGAGTTTAGTTCCTCTGGTTCAATTTGTCCGTGTACATTTTTGGTCTAAAAAGGGGGCTATAAGTTATTTCATTAGATTTTGGAGCATGAAAACACACTTAATCACCTTAATCTTGGCGAAAAATTGACGAAAGCACCCGCGGGGATCCACCTTCAGGCTTTTCGCCAACTCTAGAATGAACTGCATGACGATGGTCTGATGAGCCACTTGCTCCATCAGTGCATGTTTCTACAAAAGAAGGAAACATTTTTAGAATAGTGTACATATTTTAACCTACACAATGGCTGTTTAAAGAATATAGGCTGTGCCAAATAAAGAGGATCCCTGAATTACACTCCATTTAAATATCTTCCAAATATCTTAACATATATACAATGTATGGAATACGAGTGCTCTTAAAAGACAACAGTGGAAAAAAAAAGAACTTTTTTTTCTTAATGTTTACCTCCTCAACTTCAAGGTCAATGCACATGATGACCAGGTAGTTGGCGGTCTCTTCACATACTAGATCAGGGTTGTCAGAGAGGTACTTCTGGCTGTCATCCCAACGTCGCAACATGCCTGTGGTAAAGACAGCAATGATGGACCATCATTACTTTCAAATACCAATACTTCGTAACATGCAGTAAATAACAATTGTTAATGAAGGTCAGTCATTCTTACCAAAATGTTTGATCTGCTTCTCATTTTTTTCGACGAATGTTTTATGCTTTTGCTCTTTCTCTTCTTCAGTCTCTTCATTAGATTCAGCTTTGACATTAACTATGCTCTATGGATGACAGACGGATGACAGACAGTGACAGAGAATAGTCATTACAGACTATGTTTCTGATACCTTTAGAGAGAATGTCGCAAGAGAAAATAATCAACAGATATGAACATTTTGAAGCCACAGACTTGAACCAAATTCTGTGTAAGATATGAGATAAGAATATGGCTGTTAGAGACTAATTTGACATGAAATGTAACCTTAAATTGGTCCCGGAGTTTTTTAATTTCTCCAATCGCAAATCAATTTCCTAGTCATCAACTAATTAATTTTACTAATAATATTTTAATCATCTGAAAGGGCTAGATACACACCCACTGTACCGTTTTCCTGCTACTGAGAACATGTACCTTGCAAGGGAGCACTTATGAACCTTCATGAATCATTAGGGTTCCCACCAAGGAATATGTATGCCGAATTCCAACTATAAAAGATAAGGCTGGCCTCCTATATCAATTGTAAACAACAAATTCCATCACAAAACCAAAACCAAGAGTCACTGTATCTTAACAATTACTGACTAGTGCTTGTCACTTTTGTAATATTACAATCTTCTACCTCACTTGCTCTCCACAACACACAAAGAGTGGCTCTGGGCTTGGATACTGAACCCATAGTTTACTGGCAGCCCCCTTTATCTGCCTCACCTTGCTGAAACCATCCCTGCTGAGCGTGTCCACGTTCCATGGCATCTTCTTCTCTTCCCGGTTGTGGTCCTCCATCTTCTTCTCCATCTCCCTTTCCTCTTTTCTCAGTTTCTTCTCCTCAGCCTGAGCTTTGCTCAGCTCTGCTTTGGCGTCGTCTGTTGCTGAAATTGTCAGCTCTTGTACTTTCTTTTGTGCCTCTGATAGCTTGCGCCGGCACTCAGTGAGTCCCTTGTTTATTTCTTCACCTTTTTTCTGAAATTCGTCCATTCGCTCCACACGTGCCTGAAGTACAAATATTATAAGATCAGTCACAACCACAGGGACAAGTGTTTTATGGTCAACCATAGTCTTTTACGTATAATTTGCTTTCTCATATCTGGGGCTAACTACCGACTGCAATATCATAATTTTGCACTTATAAGTTATGCAGCACCGAATGAGCATAGGAGACCAGCTAACAACTAACGTCTAAGGTATGTGCGCCAATTGCGCTAAAAAGAAACTGCTTAAAATCATTTGTCGCTTAAAGCTGTACCTGGTGTCTCCATCTGAAAAGGCTGGGTGTGTCGATGTTTGGGTGGGTGTCATCTTCATCGTCTGACACCTCAATATGGTCCCACACGCTGTAGTCTATCCTGGACATGTTGCCACCGAGAACCTAACGCAAACAGCGTTAGCTTGGAATATGACTCGGCTAAGTTCGTGGGCTAAACGAAGCTCACCCGAATTTTGAATCAAAAAAGCATGTAACAAAAGAAGGCTGCACTTTTTCAGAAATGTGTAGTTGTGCTCAGTGCAGCGGCTGGCTGTTTTTAGCCAGCACTAACTCAGATAGAGCTACCTAGCTTGGGTTAGCGAGAGACTGCTACAGACTTCTAGAAAGAATTGCGGCTGCAAATTTCCGTTCGACGTTACTGCGTTGCTGCGTCTCTGCGTCACACGGACGTACGTGACTCCGTAAATTTGCAATACAGCACCACTAACTGCGGCCTCCAAAATGATCACGCAGTCAAACACCTCTTCAACATAGTTTCAATTAAAACTTAACATCATAACCGTCATGAAGGGAGGATTTATTACAAGTATGTTGTATTAGACTGCATTAGTTTCAGTTAGGTGTTCCTATTAAACTACCAACAGAGAGTAATTCTACCAAACAAAATGCTACCTCCAGAGACTAATAAAAAAAAAATATATATATATATATATATATATATATATATATAAGTACACACTTTTCATTCTGTTATTAATGTTCAGAGATACGTACTTTGGTTCTGCAACTACACACAGAAGTTTTGGTCTGACATTCACAAGTTTATTTCACCTTACATCTTTGCTTTTAAACGATGTATTGTTTGATTATCAAAATTTTCCATTACGTTCCTAAGAGATTTTTGTTTGATGATAAATCAAATTTTTGTTCTTGTCAAATACCACAGCCATAAATGTAAATTAACAAAAAGCAAAACCTTTCTTTATTGTTTTAAACATGTATCTATTTGCCTTGAATGTTGAATATTCCTTAACTTTTTGTTTTTCTCTTTTAATGTACCTATTTGATATGTATGCATTGTCTCTAGTTCCCAGGCTCTAAATGTTGTCTGTATGTTGACCATTAACTCATTTAACAGAAGTAAACCTTCATTTTCTGATGACTGACTTCTTCTTCTTCATTTTCGTTTTTAATACTTATTCATTTTCACTTTTTTTCATCTTCTGTTTTCTATGCGTGTGTTTTCCAAAACCTCCCTGGCATATGTTAATATGCTTAACAATGCAGTATTATGAATAAATTCATTATTCTCAAAAAAAGATGCAGTTTTCCGTTCATCAACTATTTAATTAATATTTTATGTTATTATACTAATCTGTTGTTCTTTAGATAGAGGAGAGGATAATATGATTGACAAAACTTATTAATTCTGTTTTTAAAGTTAATGATGAATACACACCTAAATCCAAATAAATTTGACAAGGAATGCAAGGAATTTGCCCTTGAACCACTCCTGGGTGCAAGGGTAAAAACTGTGCATAGTCTTCACACATGTATTTTGTCCTTAAAGACACACTTTTATTTTGAAATGTAGATGGTGAAAAAGACAAGTAATAATCACATAATTAAACGTTAATAGGCCAAATGTCCTGTTTAGGCATCAGCCCAACAAACAAGGGATCAAACAAACCATGCTCAAAGGTAGGCAAACTTTCCAGCACATGATGATACGAAGATGATGATCCATAGTTCCGGTGGCATTTGTGGTGACACTTCAGTTATTTACAGTTATTACATTTTCTCAATTTCATGCCATGATAAGCTCCGCGGGACAACTGTTATGTACATTAACATATACTGTACCGTATGTTTGTTTGAGCTCTGCGAGGAAAAGCTGAGATGGCTTTATCTATAATGTCAAATACCACGTATTATTAAATTAATTTCTCAGGTTTAGCATAGCTTTCCAGTGATTTTTCCTTTGCATATAAAAGTCAGTTTCTTAAAAACTGTATCCGCCATTAGAGATGCCAGGTGATGCCGGTCTATTTGAAACAGACTTGGGCAAGACAGGCAGCGATAACATCGAACAGATCAACTGGGACATCAAAGAATCTTTTCCAACTCTTCTGACAAAACACCAATTTTTATTTTACTCATAATTAAGTGATCCTGTGGAGCAAATCACTTGCATTTGCGTTTGAGAGTAAAATCCAACCGGTGTTTTTAGTCATTCTAGATGACACGACCTCTGCGCAGGTTTAAGATGTGCAGAGCCACAACAGGAAGTGTGTGAGGTCACCAGAGTCAGTGTACTGAAAAGAATGATGACAGTGTCATTTGTCTGGCGAGAGTCCGGGAGATCTGTACATGCCCCTACAGTCCTGAGAAGATTATAATCTCTTTACGTACGGTTTATGGGCGTAATCAACCAGAATAATTTAAAACACCTGTGTGGGTTAACTGTGTACCTCGGCGCTGACATGCACAAACACGTGTGCCTCAGGCTTGACAGCAGGGTGTGGGCACAGTGTCACAAAAAGCTGCAGAAAGCTATTTAGTCGAACTTCCCTTTAATAAACACAACACTGGACAGTTTATATTATAATGTTCCACTTTATGCCGTCATTGTCCCTGAGGGGTATGACATTCTGGACTCGCCAAAAGCAAATATAATTAATAACATGGATAAAGGTTACACTCCATATAATGCAGCTGCACGTATGTGCCTTTCTGCAATGACATTTCGAAATGTCTGCCATGGATTCACATTCTTCCACCTTATGAAACATACAACTCAGTCCACTGTTTGCGCTGTGGCAATACAGACGGAAGTTACTCAGTCTACACGACACTGATACAGTGTTACTCTCTTGACATTATTCCCATCAAGAGCACCCCACGGGGAAGCCATGCGTTACTTTTTCTTCTCCGTGGGTTTTGAGTCTTTGAACCCGGAGCAGCAGATGGATTTTCCCGCCTGGGTCTCACAGCACCGTCGCATCTCCCTGATCACGTCCTCACACATGCTCTCCACGTACCTGTTGGCTGCAAGAAGGGGGGGGGGGGCGTTGAGAGGATAATGTGTGGTTTTCTTTTGACAGCATATCGTCATGGCAATCAGGCGACCGTTGTGTGTACCTTGTAAACACTTTTGAATTGCACATGCTTGCTTTTGACATGGGTCTTTCTGCGGCATGCCTGAAAGAGAAACAAGACGATGACAGTTTCCAGAAATTGTCCACTGATAGTGAACAAGTGTCAAGCTAATCACTCACTCCCACGTCTGTCGGTCCAAGGAACCTGACGTTAGTTATAAGGAGTCAACCCCCGGGCGAAAGGTCCTCAAGGTATTGTTAGCCGCTAATGCCACTTCCTGCTGCGAGGCAGTGTTTTAGTCAGGTGACACGTCGATAGCCAATAAGTTCATCACTGACAAGGTGCAACAGCGACACCCGCCGGTTTACAGCAGACAGTCACCTGACAAATCCGCCTATAAACAAAAAGAATAAATGGCATAAATTTAAAAAGGAAAAAAAAAAAATGGTTTGAACGGAAATTGTTAGAGGTAGTTTTTAATCCAAAAACATTAACATGGATATTTCCTTGTGAGAAATAGCTCTGCTTTACTGTGTACCCACATTTTTTAGCATTGCTTATGTCATTAAAAAATAGTCTTAACAGTAAGACACTACTTCTACAAATACTAATAATAATACTTTTACTAAAATAATGATATTATAATCGGTAAAATATAGATAAAAATGTGAATAACAACGTTTTAAATTTAAATTTTATTCATAAAGATAAGCAAATGAAGAAACAGTTCATATTTACAGTAATGGCCTGCTGATCTTTAACATTTAGTATTAAAGTTGCAGAATTACATTTCCAGCACACATTAACAACAATGTAGTCATCATTGCTAGATTACGTGTAGCTACACATTTGCAAATGTTACAAGATAATTTCATTAATAGGAAAATAAGTCTAGCAAAAATATAAATTAGATACAGGATACCACATGGAAAGCATAAAAAGTGAACTATATTTTAAACCAAGATACTACCACACAGAATACATTCATATTAAAATACTGACAAATGAAATGGCACCACAACTGAGAATTCTCCAGTTACCAAATATAGTATATTTGGCTCTGTTTCTTTATGAGATCTAATTCTGGATGATAGCAAGATCTTCATAAATATCTGCTGAATTATGAATGCGCCATTTCCGCCTCCAAAGCAGCAACAGTAAAATCCCTTTAGTTGAATTCTCCTTGTATGTCCAATGTTGTCATCCGATCCCATCTCAAGATTACTTGGTTCAAACACCTAAGTAAAGGCAAAAGAAGATGGAGGTTAGGATGCAGAGTGTGGAGACAACTTACAACTGTTCTCTTCAGAGTTCCCTTCTACCTTTGGTCTTGCCCCTGACAATGAACTGCTTGCTCTTCTTCTCCAGTGTATTGGAGGCAATGCAGGTGTACGTCCCAGGGAGCAGTGACGAAGAGGTAAGAACTGCTTCATCCTCAAACGTCTCCTGCATAGGATGGGAGGATTGCCAGCTGTACATGGGTTTGGGATTTCCTGTAGCTGTGCAGTTTAAGGAGATTTCACCACCCGCTCTAAGGTCCAAAACTTCTGGTTCAGGACTGAGGAACATTGGGGGAACTAGAGAGGAGATCGTAGAGATTAGATATACCATCACTCTTCAGTGTATTAAACACAAGAGATTTCTTTTTAAGACTGGGAATAGTATCGTGACTCACAGTACACAGAGGCATTAAGAGGCTCCGAGGTCACAGTAGGGGCTGGTTGTGGTCCCTCTGGTCCGAGCTCCAGCTCTGCTACACACTTGTACTGGGCTCCATTCTCGGCCTTGGTTGGCGTGATGAGGAGGATAGAGGACACTTGGACAGGTGAGGAAGATGTGAGGTCAGAGAAAGAGTGGTTATAAACCTCAGTCTGCCCTCTGTACCACCTCAGGGTGAGATACTGAACGGGAGCAACATTTTGAACCTCGCAGAGCAGCTGGTACTCTTTTCCTTCCACCATGGGGCCAGTGTGGTTCACAGGCCTGATGGAGACGCTATCTGGGGTTTCTAAATGAGCAACACACAGGGTTCAGGTCAATTAAACAAGTCAATGTGAGTCGTGCATTTCTAAATTCTGTATCAAAACAAGAGCTGACTCACTGTAGAGGACGAGGTTGAGCTTCTCCTCACACTGTCTGGGAGCTGTGAAAAACACCCCATAACAGATGGGCTCCTCTATCCAGTCAATGAGACTGTCTACCTTCCACTGGACGGACAGGTCCTGCTGAGTGTGTGCAGCACTGATGGCCGATTCCCAGCCCAGGACACGCACTGGGCGGGCGGCCTCGCAGCTGACTGACACCGGCTCCCCAAAGCCCACCACAACCCTGGAGGGCTTCAGGGTTAGGGAGCAACCTTCACCTGACACTGAGACATACAGCAGCAAACATCATCATCTTTATAGCCTGAGTTATTACCACCACCTTCCATTCTGAATGCTTTCACTGTATAAAACTAGGCTGTATGTACCTATTATGTAACTCTGCTACCACACACAAGAAATCAGGAATAGCCTAAAATTTCCAAAATACACCTGTGTGTAATAATGAATGTATAGCCTTCTAGCTAACTATTCATTTCTATGTTAAGACAACAAATTGTATACTTTGTAGACCTATTTACAGGATCTCACCTACAGTTTATTCGACCGACAACAGAGAGTATAAAGTCCAACATGCACATGGGCATTTAAAATAGTTTTGTTGTTTCCCCGTTAACTGAGCCGGTAGCCCTTCATAATTTTAGTTGCAGAATATAGTGTAGCCACCTAAAGACAAATAGACATATTGTTAGGCTACGAAAATCTGTTTACACACCGTGCTGATGAAAGTGCGAGGACTCTTACATTAAAAAATAAACCGATGCTTTAACATTGTGCCGTCGCACTGATGGTCGTTATCGCAGTCATATTACCATCAACTAGAGGTCATTGTTTGCCTTTTCGATTATCGCTACTGGTGCACCAAACATCCCCCTTAACCCCGACAAGACAGATTAAAAACAAAAAAAAAACAACAAAAAAAAAAAAAAAACAGGTTGTCTACAACATCTTACCGGAATAAAACGTGCAAAACGTCAGGATCCATCGCAGAAAGTCGTTCCCCATGTTATTTCCTGCACTGAGCCGTCGATTAAGGGGCGAGCGAAAGAAAATTCCAACTTGGAGAAGCTTGGCAACTCTGCAGGGAATTATGTTGGAACAAAAGGGCCCCGTTCATCCCAGCTGACTTAGTGGGTGGGGGGTAAAAGGAAATGAGGGAAATTCAACAGGTGGCAGGCCTCTAAAAAAACACAGCCCCGATCATTTGTGCTGCCGTCGTCTTCAAAGCATTTTAGCGCCAAAGTATAGATCGGCGAATACCACAGCATGCGTGTCGACAGTAACAATACCACCAATATAATACTAACACAGTTATTTTCCATTTCCAGTATCTGGTGTATTGGAAAAAAAAACTTTGCAAAATGTGGTAGACCAAATTGATTTTCACTTTTGAGGTATAACAATACATCTCCAATACATGGATAATTATCGAGATGCCTTAAATTAATAACATGGATCAAGCTGGTCATAAAACTACATCGAAAGTCCAAACATTCCTTTCCTCAATAACCTCTGACCCATGTAGATCTCCTTGAATATGGGCTTAAAACCACATAAGCGTGAGCTACACTTTATTATTCATCATGCTGAATCAAGGGGCTCGATATTTTGTTTTTAATGTAACGCTCTCTACATTCCAGCCCTGATTTAGGGCCATAGTAGGCTTTCAAACCAATGATCCTATCTCGTCTCGTTGTCAAATCAGGACTGCGTGTGAACAAAGGCCTGTTCTCGGTTCTGCACGCACGCTTGTCTCCCGTTGCTTCTGAACTCCGTGCTTCGCGAAATCCCAGCGGGCAGGAGTATTGGTGTCGTGCGGCATGTGGCTCGTAAGACTCACGCTGTGACCAGAATGCTGCACAGAATGTCAGCTCGGACCGCAAGGGAGCAAGTAATCGGATGCTTTCTGGTGTATTTATGGCGAGCACAGCTGGGAATCTCCATGTACAGATGCTTTTTTTTTTTTTTTTTTCACTCTGAATATGCCGTTCCCTCTTCTAGGTCTCAATATAAATTTGTTTATAATAAAACTTTTTTTTTTAAACTCCATGACAAATTGAGCAATATCTCCTCTGCCAGGTTGTTATAGCAACACAGTCAGAGCATACACAAACAGTGCTTTTTCTGGCAAAACCTTTGGTGGGAATGACAGCAACTGAACATAAAGAACATGGTTCAGAAAAAATAGCGTTATATTGGCAACCGTAGGCAGGATAATAAATACTCTCCTTTACATTCACTTTGTTCAGTGCTAATTAGTATGGCGGTCTCAACACTGTATAATGTAAGCCAGAATGAATGAGAGGGAGAGAGAGAGAGAAGGGGGGGTCCAAGGAGTTGACAAAAAGTGGCAGGGAAACATAGTCGTGAAAGACACTGGTTTGACTTTGTCTCAATCAGTATTCTGCCAAAGGATGTTACTGACAGAGCGGTTGGCTTTATTTAACATCCGATGTATACGCACAGGCTGCGCATGCCCACCTTACGGTAACATTTTAAGTCATATTCCCTTTTAAAACGAACTTTTCCTTTTTTCAGTTAATTCCGCTCTCATTATAACAAGGTTTAAAAAGGAAAATCAGCATTTTGCACATTATCCAAGTTCTTTTTTTGCTACTGGTACATCAGACAACTTGTAGGATTTAGTGGCTCATATTCAGGCAATTTCAATAAAGCAACCTTTTGTCCTCATATCATATAAAATTGCAGGCACATCACAGAAAATAGCATGGTAAGTCTTGTTAGTGCAAAAATAATTCAACATTTTAGAGCTACCATTGTATATATAAAAAAAAATCATATAGTAAAACAATTTTAAGAGAATATAGTGTCATACACCAAAAATGAAAACAATAATAAAAATTAAAATTGCACCCTTTTGCAACATTCAACGCACCCTCAAGCAACTGCTGCAGCTGCAGTGTAGGTTCTGGTAAGTATGTAATAAAAAAGAGAAACAAAATATACCTGAGTGGATAAAAATCATCATGAGGAGCGACACAAACTGTCTCTTGGTCTTGTGTGCAAAGTAATAACTTTTTGACCACTTGGGTGAAGAATTCTACAACAAGCTGACAAAAACCCACTTTCCTGACCTGATTACAACCCTACAATAGATCAGGACAATGGGTAAGTATTATACATCTAATGCGTTCAGTATACATTCTTCTTTCAGCTCTGTTTAGTCTCCACCATACAATCCATAATCTATACAAAAAAAAAAAAAATGCATCTTTTCCATGTTCAAATGTCATCACCATCTAGTTGCTAGCTTTAGCTACAATCTGGTTTCGAACAGGCAACATACAGTGGGTTCATCAGAGATTTCCTTGCTGGAAAAAAACCCTCTGCTGCAGGTGTATTACAAGGGTGAGAGCGGCTCGGACTGGACCATATAGTAAATGTGCAGACCATGAAATCAAAAACAATGAGCTAAAAGAAGCTAAAAAGCAAAGTGCAGCTGCAGAGTTGGGTGCTTGTGCTCCTTTCCGCGACAGGAATTTCCTTCAGTGAGTGTGTTGACATGCACCAAGTAAGCGGGTTACAACCAGACAGGTAAGGTATCAATGGAACAGCAGAGTGGTATAAGATGCACTGATAATGCATACTCAAAATAATTTCATCCAAAGTTAGATTAAAACTGAAACTAAGACAAAGTAGCCTCTAGAAGTCTGAATAAGTCGGTTTCCACTGCTGAACATTGGACCCTGTCAGTCTGTTCCAAAACATACACAAACACACATACACACAAGGAAAACAAGGAAAAAACAAACTCAGGAAGTAACGTTATTACAGCATTTAAAAGAAGTGGGTCATGCTTCCGAAATAAGATCATTGGTAGGGGAGAAATCTGATGTCCGACCGGCTGCATGTACTGTATACTTAGATTTACAGTAAAAGGGTTACTACAGTGCATGTAAATGCACTCTTTGACCAGCGTACCATGGTTTCTCTAAGTAACCTGGTTTCTTGAGTGCATGTAAACTTACTGTTTGTTGATACAACAATATTGATTAGTGGAGCGGTGAAGACAGCTGACGGGAGTATGCATTCTTACACCTACAGCAGCTGTGCATTAGTGGAAGTCCAACAACTGAGCATGCAGAAGAGACCATTCCCCCAGGCCTTTAAGTGACATGTAACTGATACGTTCACAAAAAAAACATTTCAAAGTACAATTTTTCATTGCAAAAAGCCATGCAAAATTACATTTTTCAAAATAAAGGACAAAATAAAGCCTCATACAGGTCCTGCTGAGGTAGGTCGTCCTCTGAGATAGCTGCCTTTGTTCAAAGAAAATGTGCCCTCAGGTGTCACAAACAATACACCAGCAGCGATGATTAGGATTCCCAGGAACACAAATCCTCCAACTATGGCTGCAAAGGTTGTTCGATTCCCTGTGGGAGATGGGAGTTTTTGTTACATTCTCTCTCTTGGCTCATCCGTTCAGACTGTCTGGTCTAGTAACAGAAGAGTTTCTCTGTCTGTGAAAAACCACACATCCCAAAATGAAAATTAAAACAAAGAAAACAGCCATTAAAATCCCAGCCGTGGTTCCGGGGTGACTACCTGATGGAGAACAAAAGCATGAAGGAATCATAGAATTATTTCTTCACTGCAAGACAATAACGGAGTAAAACAAAGCGAGAGGCACGATGACTTAGTAAAAATATCTTACGTGGAGCTTCGATGACGGTGAAATATTTGGTACTGGTGCCCTGTGTATTGGACGCTGTGCAGCTATAGGTCCCTGGAGACTGAAAAGACCTGGTCAAGATGGGTTGATTCGCATTGTGATTCTCGTTCATCTGTTGTATGGATTCTGGGAAATGCCAGCTGTATACCGGCAATGGGTTTCCTGTGGAAGTGCAATTTAAAATGATTTTACTACCATCGGGAGCTTCCACCGTCTCATTTTCAGGCTTGTTGAAGGTTGGTGGGTCTGAGGACGTGCATGAAATTAAAATAGGGACAGAAAAAGAACAACAAAGAGAAATTAAAATATGTTCAGAGAAAGGCAAAACACGCTAAACATTCTCTTACAAATCTGAAAACTGTGATGGTTGTATGAAGAGGGTGTTCAGAACTCACACAGTACAATCACTTCACGTGACTTTGATCTCATCAAGGTCAGATTCGTTCCTGTTAGCAGAGTGTGCAGCTTTGCGCCACACCAGATCTGAGTTCCATTATCATCTCTCTTGGCGGTCAGATTCAGGACAGATGTCTTATTGACTGGAGACAGCTTGGACTCGTCAAATGTGTCACGTTTGATCATCTCATTTCCTTTGTACCAATGCACATGGAAGCCACTCGCTGGTGCAACATTAGCAATGTCACACTCCATGCGGTACAGTCTGCCCTCCACCAAGGGGACCATTTGACCCAGCTCAGACAAAGACACGCTGTCCGGCGTTTCTGTATAAAAAAAAAAAAAAAAGTGCCAAAATCTTTAACATAAACGTTGACAAGTCCCAACATCAGTGGTATTAAATGAACTACAAATGGCCCGCCCGGCAATTTCAGATAAGGTTAAAGACTACTTACTGTAAACGGTGACTGGCAGGGGTTTGAAGCACTGACTACCATCGAGGAGGTTGATGTAGCATTGAGGAGCTATGCTCCAGTGTTTTACAGAGTCTATTTTTAAGGTAAGAAAGGAGACTCCAGTTGTAAATGCTATACCACCCAGTGGAGACTCCCAGCCCATTCCCTCTGTCTGGTTGGATGATGAGCTGCAGAGGACTGATAAGGACTCTCCGTATCTCACCACAACGCTAGGAGGGCTCAGCTCGACCTGACAGGAGGCACTCGCAGGCTTTCCTGGAAGCACACAGAGTGTGAGAGTTCAGGCTATACTGCAACCAGCACATGTACGAACCAGTGATTCACACAGCGCTATAGCACCAACTGTATTTTGGCCAAGTTATGGTTCATGGGACACTCTGAATGGGTTGGAGAGGAAAGAAAAGTTTTGGGGAAAAAGTGCCAAAATCTTTAACATAAACGTTGACAAGTCCCAACATCAGTGGTATTAAATGAACTACAAATGGCCCGCCCGGCAATTTCAGATAAGGTTAAAGACTACTTACTGTAAACGGTGACTGGCAGGGGTTTGAAGCACTGACTACCATCGAGGAGGTTGATGTAGCATTGAGGAGCTATGCTCCAGTGTTTTACAGAGTCTATTTTTAAGGTAAGAAAGGAGACTCCAGTTGTAAATGCTATACCACCCAGTGGAGACTCCCAGCCCATTCCCTCTGTCTGGTTGGATGATGAGCTGCAGAGGACTGATAAGGAGTCTCCGTATCTCACCACAACGCTAGGAGGGCTCAGCTCGACCTGACAGGAGGCACTCGCAGGCTTTCCTGGAAGCACACAGAGTGTGAGAGTTCAGGCTATACTGCAACCAGCACATGTACGAACCAGTGATTCACACAGCGCTATAGCACCAACTGTATTTTGGCCAAGTTATGGTTCATGGGACACTCTGAATGGGTTGGAGAGGAAAGAAAAGTTTTGGGGGAAAAAAAAAAAAGTTTGAAAGCCATTCTGCAGTGATTAACACTAATAATATTCATCAGCTTCAGTTAAACTGGCATATGACATCATACGGAGAGAAACATAACTATTTTTCCTCATGACTACAAAATCCTTGTCTTGTGCTGCTGCCCTGTTCCCCCCCCCCAAAAAAAATTAGAGTTGGGATAATAATTTACTGATGTTTACACGTGAATTAAAGTTAAGCACCGATAATATGCAAGTTGCCGTGACACTAACGAGTGATCGACAGTAATATAAAGTGGATAAAGTTTGACTCCCGGAGATAAGAGGACCCACATTAAGCAATGGGCGTAGGCCAACCTGAAGAGTCGACGCAGTAGCAGTCACTACCTTGGCGCAATAACTCTCGACTTTAATACCGTATGCCTCAATAGAAATAAAAAAAAAAAAGCTAAGAAAACAGAATTACCTGCAGACGCAATTACGCCGCTGAATAAGAAAAGCCACAGCATGATTTCCTCCGCGTACCAACCGGCAAAACTCCCGCGACTAAATAAAAGATATGAACGCTCCGCTCGGCCGAAGGTGCATTCAAATCCGGGTCCCTCCTGCTCTCCGCGTAGTTTCGTTTTCACCTGGTGACTCCCTTCGCGGACTATCCCGAGAGTCGACGTCCTGTGATGCGTTAACGTGCCCCTCGTAAAACGCCGGCGACGCGCTGGAGTACATCTGCCAGAAGTGAACGGCGCGTCGATGATTTGGAGTGAGTGGGTGGGGGGGGGGGGGGGGCGGGCGGGCGTGGGCGACACTTCAGCCGGAGCGGCTTAAAGAGAGAGTCGCCCGGCTGAAGGAACCGCGCGTTCGCTTTTTTCTCGCCCGAAGTTAGATCGGATCCACTACACGTTAGACTGGAAACAGTGGGGGGGGGGGGGGGCCAGACGCCAGGCGGCCAGGGAAAACGGCTTAGTCGTCTCGTCTTCTCGTACTTCACTCAGCGCTTTTCGCTGCCTAGAAAATACATCCGTTTTACAGCCAGAAGATGATGCATGTTACACATACTGTTCTCATCCACTTCCCATACTCCCCCACACCCAAAATACACTTTTGTCTTGTGCGGAGCAAAGTTTTCAAACGATCATTTCTGATATTAACTATTTTATGTTGTTGTTTCAAAACAAGTCTTATGGTACTGATCATGAATTCATTCATGTCAGATATAATCAGGCCTACAGGATCTTATTTAATTCTTACCCTGATTTCAGCTTTGCGCATGACAGTGACCAAAGACCACAGCCATACATACATACATACAGCCAAATATTTGTAAATTAAGCCATCGTGTTGCTTATAAGGTCATTGGGTTCCGCATTCAATAACAAAGCAATTTGTTTAAAAAGCCACATTTTTAATAATAAAATACTGTTTTACACCACACGCACAAATATTTACAGCAGTATAAACAATATCAACATTACAATGTTCTCATGTCCCTAATATCACAGGTAGGACTTTAACTCCCCTTTCTATTCCATATTGTGCAACGTTTATATGCAGTCCTTTTTCGTTCCATCTCAACAGTTTCTCATAAATAAATATAAGGCTTTTCATTTACATAAAAAAATTATCCTTAATATACAGTTCTGACAGGCATCAGGCTATAATGCCCAGTCATTCTTACAAAAGCATATAACTGTGGAACAAGACAATTTGTCCCGTAAGGCAAGAGCCTGACGTGGTGCGGCACAACAAAAGGGCCAGGCACAGAAAGGGTTACAAACAGACAGAAGTGCAGAGTGGCTTAAAAAGAATACTGAAGGAAACAACAGGCTCAATAAATGGTATGCACAGTGTCCACACATTGAGGCGAGACGGTCAGATAGTCACACCCTCAGTGTCACACCTTCAGAGTTGACAACAGTTATAGCAGTGCACTTCCTGTTAGTGTGTGTTAAAACTGCAGCAGTCTTAGGGCCACCCATTCTTAAAGCGCATTCGCAAGATAATTGCAAAATACTGAGATACATAGAGATCTGAGTTTAAGTGAATTACAAAAACTGTTCTGTCCAGTGAAAACAGGTAGGATCCAGTAGCAAATTTAGACATTGTGCATCTCTAGCCAAGGTTGCTCATTTTTACAATTAGATTATTCCATGTGGGAACATAAATGAGAGGGGAATAGAGTGTGTGAAGTTTTGAGGAATTAAAAAGATTTCCAAACAGTCCAGTGTGAGCCTGCTTTCTGAGTGTTATTCAGGCTCTCAAACAGATTGTGGTGCCAGAGAGATGCAGCTCATTCAGAGCGATCAGCTATCCATTCTGTGATATCAACAGATGTACCGCTAAGACAGTTTGGTCATAGGAAACTGCAGGTCCCAGCCGTTGTGAGCTACGTTACCATTGTGGGTGCTGAGTTTGGGGTTTTTAAGGCTGTAGCGGCGCATCTTGGTGTTCTTGTAGTAAATTGAGTAGATGAAGAGGAAGACGACGGAGATGGCAACTACTGTGACTGCCACAAATCCAGCTATGAGGGGCAGGTAGTCCTCTGTAATGAAATCATTCAAGTAAGCCACTTATTAATGTGTTAAAATTCAAAATCATTTGCTTTAAATACAAGTGTTTCCATTTCTGACATGCAACAATTCATGTGTGAAATTTTTATTCCTTCGCTTTCAGTTGTTTCTTATTTTCTGCTCTGAGTTCAAAAAATATGCACTGCAATATCTGCATGCATGTTTACAAATGAAAATTAGGAAAAGGCTTCTAAATTATCTACTTGCAGTTTGAACATTTGCTTTAACCTATGCTCAGACAAGCTAATTGTATTTGATTATTATTGTGAAACATGGAAGCCATTTTGATTTACCACGATAATAAATTTTTTTTTTTTAAAAAGTCAATATTTTCAACAGAACGTACGCAAACTTCCAACCATTCCACTGGTCTCCAGCCTTTTTGTTTAGGTCTTTGTACACAACCAGTTCCATATCATGCCACTTAGACAAATCAAACTCTGAGTGGCATGATTTCCCATCCATATCAATGAAATAAATTGATATGGCTGGATAGAACCCTCTTTGACTGGCTTCCGATTGCTACTTACAGTTAATTTTTACTTTGCATAAATTTAACCTGTCCAGAGCATGATTATATCTGCTATATATCGCTCAGCTGACCTTTTTTTCCCCCCCTATTGACTACTTATGCACTAATAATACCTATAAAATTCTGAATGCATTTGGTCTGAGCAAATGTTAATTGATTACCGTCACACACTACTAAATAATCATTTGTAGATGTTTATACCTCAGTTCAAAGTAAAAGAAAGTTTTGAGCAAGAAAAAACGCATGACAATTCTTATATAATCTGCGTAGGTGGGAGAAGAATGTAATATATATCTATTGGCTTCAAAAGGTAAACAATGGAGTTTTGATTGTTACCCTTTAAAATCACTTCGACCACATGGAAGACGGACCCAACTTCATTGGTGGCAGTACAGTTGTAGAAGCCTGCTTCAAACACGATGAGTGTGTCTTCCGACTCACGGGGCACTTTGTCTGAGCTGTACAGCCAGTTGATCTTTGGAGGTGGGTGACCGTCAGCTTCACAAACGAGCTCCTCGGGATAACCTCTGAACACTGGGATTCTCTTTGGAAGCTTTGTCGCGTTAATGATGGGTTTATCTTTTGAGACATAAACGCAAATAGAGCAGTGTGAGGTCAAAGAATATTCAAACTAAGACCCAGTATGTTTAGTTAACATATTAACACCAGTGTACTTTATTTGGGTGTGGAGTCCCTAATTCATAATGACATTTTACATTGTCCCTTTTTTACTGTTAGGAAACAAGCTCTTGTGTATTGCATATTGTACTGAAAAGCTGAATGAGTAGATGTCTGTTAGCTCACTGGAATGATGTGATAAAATGTCCATCATCACTTCATCTTAGAGCATCATCTTAATCGTGGCTGCTGAGCAGCAAATGTAAATGCGATCTTACAGTGGACAGGGATGTTGAAAGGAATGGACATCATGTTTAGAGGATGCTGTGGTCCCTCCGGTCCCAGGTCCATCTGAGCCTCACATCTGAAGTCTGCTCCGTTGTGCCCTCTGTTCAGATTGATGCTGACGGTAGACGACACATTAACCGGAGATCTGATTACATTGATGTCACAGTTTGTGCTGTTCTCAGGCAGACAGCCAATCACTCGCATTGAGCCTGATGGACAAAAGAGCATTTTTGGGAAAATTCAAAGCAAGAACAAGACAAAAAGTGGATAGTGTTTCATTCATATTCTCAAATTTTTTGCATTTGTAATTTCAAAATTTTCTTCCATTGTAACAATCAGCGTTAGAGATGCTGACGGTGAACCATCACTCTTTTGGGATGCAGACATTTGATGAGACATATTTTACTTTCTGACCTGTCAACATAAACTGATGTCTTGATTTGACATATACATACACCGTTGGACTCTTAGAGGTAAAATTTATGCAAAGAAAATAAACAAGACACTCTGTTAAAAGGAACATGTGTGCAAAGCGTTTTGTGTTAGTTTATCATCTCAATGAATGCAAGTTGGGTCTCCGTGATTATAAGTTCCAATTTGTCTTTCATAATAGTTCCTCTCAATGAATGTTGGATGATAACTTCATGTCAGCACATCTGCTTTGAGCTGCAAGTTGGCTTAGCAGTGGAAGATCTCTTCGACTCACAGAAAAGGGCAAGAACATGTGTAAATAAAGATACCCCACCTTTGCCAAGTGGTTGGTTGGTGTCATTCCCTTGATACCACCACACGACGAGGTTCCGTGCAGGAGCAACATTGACAATATCACACTGCAGTTGGAGCACTCCACCTTCTACCGCTGAGCTCAAGTTATGGACAGGATGAATGAAGACGCTGTCTGGTGTTTCTAAAGAGTCGATTTTTAGTGGAGTGAAAAAAAACAAACAACAACTCTGGATTAAATCGGGATTTAAAGATGATGAAAGTGAAAGTATTAAACCGTGTTATCAATACATACTGTAGAGAGTGAAGTTTAAAGTTTTATGGCATGCTCCTATTCCCACAAACGTTGCAGTACAAACAGGCCTAGGGTCCCAGTCTTTATGGGTGTCAACATGCCAACTTTCGCTGTAAGTTTTGATGCCCTGCAGATCCTGCCAGTATATTTCTTTGACATTTCTGGTGCTGGTGGATGTTGTTTTGCATGTTGCATTCCGGCTTGTTCCTTGGTACGGTATCACCATCCTTTCTGGAGTTATTTCGATAGGGCATTTTTGCTTGGCACCTGTGGAAAGTAGAGTGAGGGTGAGAAATGTTATTGCAGTCCACGTTCATACACATATCTGGGATCTTAACACATTTCCACATCCAGTGCTTATATGAAGTAGTGTTGAAAAGCCAGAGGTCTGTAGAACAAAAGCTGTGTCTCAGGAGGTAATGGGGAAAAAATCAGGAAGGATATACCACTCCCTTAGGAAACTCTGTACTTGCTGCCCACCATTCTTTGTGCTGGACCTTACCGTAATATCATGTTCTCAGTTAAAAAGCATCACATTCTACCTAGCCCATTTCCATCTAATAAAACAAACTTATCTTAACCTAGAAAAATATTGTTTTAAGAACTATCGGCATGATTATAGAGGAGGCTTAAAACATTAGATTCTCGACAAAAGGCTACAACGCTGACTAATAATCAAACACACCTTAATCCACCAGAGTAATGTTACTGATTTTCCACTAGTTTTGGGCAAACTCATAAATGTCATTTGTTTCCATTCAAAGTACATGTAATATAAGACATGTATATGACTCATTAAATTCAGACCTCCCAGTCTCTTCTTAGCTTGTTTTCTTTTTTTGTTTAAATACCGCGGTGTTGCTTTAAGTTAGCTCCTAATTACTCAGGCTACATAAGTAGGCCAAAACAATCCCGCTTTTTGTTACTTAATAGCCTAATCGAGCCATTTCTAACTCGACAGAAAATAAAACAAGTAACTTGCTCCCAAGAGGCAAAACTTACTCAACTCTCCGTTAGAAAGCGACAGCAGCTCTAACGTCAGAAGGACTGAAAGGAGAGGAAGAGATTTTAAATCCTCCATTGGAATAACTTCTCAAAAGGTTTTTTTTTTCCCCAACAGCTGTCGACCGTCTTCCCTTACACTGACTCCTGCTCCCCCCGCAGCTGTATGGGACGAGCCAGCGGCTACTTGTTGACTTTTTGGGAAAAAGCTAAGCTAAGTTATGGCTGCATGCGCTCGCTGCACAGCTCCCGGCCCTCATCACCGGAGAGGAAACTGGGAAACAGCCCTCCCCCCAACTTTAGGCGCAAACGCAAACGCGCGCACACACACACACACACACACACACACACACACACACACACACACACACACACACACACACACACACACACACTCAGTGTCTATAAATGTAGCTAGCAGTGCAAGTTGGCTACAAGTTAAACTTTGGGACAGGGCACCGGGGGCTTAGCTGTTGCATTTAGACCAACTGTTTTTTTTTTTTTTTTCCACTTACCCATTGGACTGCCCTTTATCTGTTTGCTTCTCTCCTACTCTCTGTGCTCACATATGCGGTATTTTAATGCAGCCGAATTCTCAATAAAGCTGTTCTCATTGACATGTTTTTCTGTTTCTATTTTCAGACAAGGGGACGAATATAAAATAGTGACTGAAATACAGCCCTTTCAGACTACATGTTAACCAGCAGCCACTTCCGAGGTGCTGCTCGGCACTGCGAAAATCCCGACCTTTATAATGGCGACGTCATCATACACATAGGTTAAAGACAACGGCTGTGCTGTGATTTCGACTATGTTTACTTATAAATCGATTTCACAGAGAGAAAGTTGGAAGCTCATCCACGTCTGTGTCAGCTGAGAAAGGAGCGCGGAGGTGTACCCGCATAAGGGAAAGCTCAACCTCGCGCTCGCGGGGCAATACTAACGCGTGTCCAAAAAGCCGCGAGATTTTGTCGCTATGTGTTTTTGTGAAGAAAACACGCTAAAGGGGTCTGAAAAGTCGGCAAATCTAGCGACAAAGGCGCTAAATTCGCAACACTGTCTGTAAACGCTCCCGCTGATGACGCAAATAGAAACTGTTTGCGCCAATGAGTTTCGAAAGAGCAACGACCAATGGGGAAACGTCAGCGCTTAAGTCACGCGGCTCTCGGCTGACCAATGGTGTAACGTTATCAGTCAGTCATTATAAAGCTTTTACAGTGCTGGTTCCGCAGTTGCCGTCCAGCCAAATAGTCTCCAGCCACGCTAGCACCTCTGTGAAGCTTTACATAGGCACAGCAACGCTTTGCACTCAATGCTAACATCAGCATGCTAGGATAACGGGATGTTGTTTACCATGTTCACCATCTTAGTTTGGTGTGTTAGCATGCTAACGGTCTATGATTGGCACTTGCCATAATGTACAGCAGGGTCTGCCAAAAGCATTCTAAGTATTTAATCGTGATCTAAAGTGTTGGACAAGTTTAAATATCAAACTGATGCCGAAAAGTCAGGGCGTTACCAAAGCTGTTGCAATTGATCGTGAGACATGATTGTCCGCTATGAGTTGTTTCACTCAAAGCCAGAAATGTTAACCTCATGACGGAACTAGTGGGGAAAAAAATGACCAAAATATGTAGGTTTAATTGTCCTTGAAACATGAATGACTGTGCAAAATTTTGTGCCAATCTGCCCAGTAGATGTTGAGATATATCACTGGATAAGTGAAAACTCTGGAAAAGCCAGGGTATCAACAAATTCAATAGGATTCATCCTCTGTACAACGTGAATATCTTTACAAAATTTGGATGGCAATCCATCTAATGGATATTTCAGTGTGGACCAACGTGGTGGACCAACGTGGTGGACCGACTAACTGACAGACCAGCTTTGCTATCCATATGGCCATTATTACAAGTAAGGTAATTTCAAAAATTTCCTGAAGGTCTTATATTGTACATAACAACCAACTACACTGTACTAATCTATCTAATTTGACATAATAATGTAACAGGCATTCTGCTAATGAAAGACAAGCGTTTGAAATTAGTGCATCAGCCCATTATGTTAGTGTGGAAGATATATTATATTGACTTCACCTTTTACAGTGACTTTGGCTGTTTTAGAGACATTTCCTCTCTCATTCGAGGCGTGACATGTGTAGGAGCCCGTGTTGTGTGCATTAGCATTGTGGATGAGCAGAAGGGACATTCCATCTTCATTTTCCTCCGTCACGTTGTCAGCCAGGTAATAATCCCAGGAATACTTTGGTTGTGGGAAACCAGTGGAGGAGCATTTCAGCCACACAGCAGAACCAACCTCAACTTCAGAGTCTTCAAGCCCAGTAATCTCTGATGGTGGGTCTACAGACAACAATACAGACAATTTAAGTCAGGGAAAAAGCAAATGCACCAGTGTAATATACTGAATCACGTCTGTTGAACTTTTATTTCATCAATATAACTTACATATGACAATAATCTCCACTGTTATAGTGACACTTGAAACATTGTTTGAAGCTGTGATCAAGTACTGCCCTGCATCACTTCTTGTTAAGTTCTCTTGAAGTTCCACCTCCTCGCCATCCTTGTACCACACTTTCTCGGGTTTAGGATAGCCCTCAGCAATGCAGCTGAAGTTGTGAGGAGTGTACTCCAGTATAGTGATGTAATGTAACAAATTAGACTTACTCAAGTACTGTACTTAAGTACAGTGTTGAGATACTTAAACTTTATTTATGTATTTAATCTATTTTATGTAAATGTACCTGACTATACTTGTAAATAATTTAATTGGCAAATATTGTACTTTAACTTCATTATCTTTATCTGACAGTTTCTTGTTACAACTAATATCTATATTATGATGTATCAAACTAACCAACAGTGTAAAAAGTTGTCAAAATTAGCTTCACCCTAACTAACTACTACAGTAAAATGTGTCTAACACATTAATGCATAAGTAATAATAATCCAAAAGTGAGATATATACTGTATAAGAGAATATAACACATTGGGCATAACAAGTAATTTTGATTTTGACAGTTTAAGTATATTTTGCTACCATACTTCTGTACTTAAAGGTATCCTGTGAAGTTTCTTAACAGTAGCACTATGAAGCTGCTTTTAAAGATTGGGTTGTTGATTTTTTTGTCTTACGCATGTGCATGAGAACACACATGATGCGATAAACACTCCTGCCAATAGTTTCAAACTATTTCACTGATCTTCAGGTAGATGAAACACCCCAAAAACACAACAATTTGCCAGCAAAGCCAGGAAGGAAAAAGACTGCAAGCTAGCAAACACGGATGCAAACGGGGCAGGATTTAAAGTAATGAAAATGAAAATAATATTAAAAAACGGCTTTGCAAATGTTTTATACGGAAGGAGATGATTTCAACCTAACTATTAGATTTCAAGTATACACTCAATGCGTTTTGGTGAGTGTGTTAGCATAACTTTTGTTTGTTTCTAAGAAAACTCCGAAGGGCACCTTTAAAGTAACATTTCAAAGCCAGAACTTTTACTTTTAATGGAGTAGTTTTATTTTGTAATATTGCTTCTTTTTTTTTTAAATCAATCTAACTCTATGATTTGAGCACCTGAATTGCAGCTAGGCCCATGCTTAGAGCAAATGTAAATAAAAATGAAAATTGAAAACAAAAGAGTCTTTACATTTATAAAACGAACTAAGGTGCATAATACTGGAGTTGAGTTTAACTTTTTCTAGTACTGTAGTTGTACTGTTATAAAAAACTGAATAGTACACTCACATAACACCAGAACCTAGATTTCCTCTCTGATGAAGGAAGAGCCCTTAGCCTTAAGAATATATAGCCCGGCATTTTCCTTCCTCAGAGGGACATTGGGGTCTATTGGCTGACTGTCTTTCCACCATGTGAAGAAGGGGGGGGGGTTCCTTCAACAGGACACTGACTCTTCAAAGTTTCCCCTTCCAGTGATTCAATGACATTTGTACATTGTACATCTGGTAACTAAACAGAAGCAACAAACAGCAACCATTTATTTATTTATCTATTTTACTTTTGTTTAAAAGATGAAAAGCAGCTAAGACAAAAATGTGGCATGAGAGCTTTCAGAAATGTGTGGTCTTATTAGGCTGAAAAACTAGTACTTATAATAGTCAAATGAAAATTAAGGTTAGCAGTTAACAAATATTTTCACCACTGATTAATCTGATAGTTGGTTTTTTAAATTATTCGATTACGCTTTGGGTCAATAAAACATCATAAAACAGTGAAAAATAACTACATTACATACTTACAGTTAACTGTGATGTTAAAATCTTGTGAGACTGCATGAAATTGTGACCCTTCTGGCCCCAGGTCCAGATGTGCCTCGCATCTGAATGTGACTCCGTTGTCTTGTTTAGTAGGTGTAAATCTGTAGACAGATACCCTATCCAATGGTTTTTTACTGGTAGTATTAAAGATGTTTGTAGAAATTAAATTATTTCCTTTGTACCATCTGACATTGAGATGTTGCACAGGTGCTATACGGTGGATGTGACACCTGAAGTCATATATCTCCTTTTCTATCATCACACCGTCTGAGCCAGTGCTGGAGCTGATGCTGATGTTTTCCGGGAACGCTGGAGAAAAAGTAAAAGTTATCAAACACAGTCATGGTATCAGTCTGTTCTGTGCTGAATAAGCAATGACTTACTATAAAGTACAACTTTTGCAGTCTTGGAGCACTGGTCAAATGTCCCATTTGGTGACCCGTTTATGAAGCATGAGGGAGAGATGGTCCAGTCTGTTAAGTTCTCCACAGCCCAGGTCAAATGGTTGACCGGCTCTAGACTTCTGCCGCCTTGTGTAGCCTCCCAGCCAATTCCTTCAAACAGGATCTCTGATGTGCTGCAGTTGACTGAGACTGGGTCTCCATATTTCACCACAACACTGGGGGGGCTCAACTCAATGGGACAGGAGGCATGCACACCTACAGCATGGGAGTGCAGGTATATGTGTTATATTTTGCATACTGGCCACGAGAGAAACATTGCAGAATTGGACTTTTCTTTGCTGTCAGTAAGGTCATTAAAAGGGGGGGGGGGTTGAGACAACAACTGCATCTCAAGGGTTTTGAAAGCATGTTTAATGGTAGCTGTAGTTATTTAATAAAAAGGGTGAGAAATTCTGTCTTAGTCAAAAATCTGGACAAACAATTTTATCCGTCTTTATTTTCACAGTTAACTATAACTGTACATTGTAACCCCCCCCACTACAATACTGGTTTTTCCTAATGTGCTGATGAATTGAGAGTATTTTGTTTATCATAGTATACATATAATATACAATATTTTCAATTCCTAGCAAATATTTATAGCATTAAAGAGGGGAACTTTTATCCCCGTGTCAGAGATAACGCAACAACGAAACCTAACGTTCCAATTATAATTCAGTCAAAAACCATCAGTATAAATGAAAGCGGGCCATAGTCACACACAGTTAGCAACCTGACAACTTTCACTTTTTATTATGTGCCACTCGGGTGCACAGGGAGCCAAAGCTGGCCGGCTGTGACCGAGCAATGACTGCTGAGAAAACATCGCCGGCGCCAAAACAAATCCCCTCACTTTTACTTTGAGGGGACGAAGTCAGTGGTATTGAGTTATACTGTAAAAAATTGTAAAGGTGGCTTGACTCATATTCAAACACGTTATTTTTAGCCATGGTTATGGGAAACTTCTTCTTCTTTTTTTTTTAATGTGACCACTTTGGATACGAATGATCTGGGTCTCTCTCTTATCATATGATACCGCTCCCTCTTGGTTATACCGGAGTTCTGCGCCTATGGCATGGGACAGTTTTACCTATCCCGAAGTTGATGCCGATGGCCATACTCAAGAGGAGGCTAATACAGCGATGTTATTTCCCCGTGCGTTTCAGAGAGCCCAGTTTATCATTAGCACATGTCCTCGGCGGAAAAAAAAACCACACACGGAAAGAGAAAAAAATGATACATTAGGGGAATGTGCGTTACGGCGCCCGTAGACCATCATCTCAACAAAGTGAAGAGAGAACATGCAGCCTACCCGTCGCAGTGAGAATGAGCCCCACGAAAAGTCGAACAAATGATGCACTTTTACTCATTTGATCGGAACAATGTCCCCTCTGTCGTTTGTTCCAGCTCGGCTCAGCTTCTCCTCTCGGGCAGCGCTCTCCTGGACCTTAGTAAACCAATGAGATGCATTTAGAGGAGGGGGACGGAGAGAGAAATGACACACACACAACTGGTGACCATGCCCTGTCTCGGTTTCTCTTTCTCTCTCTCTCTCTCTCTCTCTCTCACACACACACACACACACACACACACACACTCCGTACAATGCCTGTGTGTGTGGGACAATACCTATTCATGAACCAGGCGACGTTGCACAGCCCGGCCGTTCTACAGTTATGAGGTTTGTTTTTTTTTAAGCACGTTTGAACAGATTCTTGTTCATATTCAATATAATATATCTTGTCAAAGTGTAAGACTAACATACAGTAGTAAGAGTATGTTTGTTATGGGGGATTACCCATAGATTACAACATACACTCTAGACGGCAGAAGTTGCTTTTATACAGTACATACTTCATGTTGGGCTACTTCATATTTCCTCAATAATAGCTCAGCAAATCAGTTTTTTTAAACGGGTCTTTTTGTAATGAACACATAAATATGACCCAGATTTGCATAGTGGTAAGTTTGCCTCTCAGTCATTTTTATTGTTTTCAGCTGATTGTATAGGGAAATGTCTTTTTTTTTTTTTAATTCCAATGTTTAAACATATTACTGTGGAATTGTTGCTCATTAACAAACCCAGTATTCAAAGTATCGTTTTTTTCTGTTTTGTTTTTTTTCTACAGAGAAAAAAAAATGATAATACAGAAATCACATTGGCAAATTGGACCAATATATCTGAAACATATTTCACCATATGGAAAGGTTCTGAAATATGAGAAAACAGCACAAATGAAAAAATATGAAAAAAGACAAGAAAATAGAGTACTTATCACACTCCAATGCATTTTTTTTCATTATTATACTATACTTTCTTTTTAAATTGCAGAATGGGGTTTTCACTGCAAAATACATCTCGAGTTCATAAAGTTTAATGCACTGCTACAGTTTAAACTTGTCAGTAGTAGATAAGGCAGCTACAACATTAAAATGCCTCCTCTACGTAGGCTTTGAAGCAGTCTTCTCTTGCTTAAATGCAAGTGTTTGTGTGACATAGGTCAGCTGATGCAGAAAGTGTAACTTAACCATCAGTAACTTCATTCTAACTATTATTTAATACTACGTACATTTACCGCAAATACACATAAGGTAAAATATACACGTACACATCTTTATTCCATCATGTACCAGCACTGTGTTTGTATATTTTAGACAGATTGTTGTTAAAACAAAAATAGACAACATTTTAATCACTTCTGGATCATTTTTGATTCAGAAATGAGATGTGGCTCATATGTTCTTATTAGGATACATTATAATCACAGTATTGACAAATAGGGCTTTGTTAAGTATTGTAGGCATGGTGGGATGGGGAGGGTGTAGTCTTATTTATTGTAAAACAACATGTTGGTCCATTTCCCAAGAATGTTCCCGTGTCTACTAAGTAGCTTTGATTTTTCAGGAAAGAGGTTTGAACCCTGGAAATTTCCACACTACGCAGCATGCAGTCACATCCTGCTTTTAGTTTTTCAGATTTCCTTATTATTGGGATAAATTTACCCTCACAGGCTGAGACACTGCCTTAAGGCATAGTGTAATCACATTCTCCCTGTTATATCGTGACCCACATAAATGCTTAATAGAAAGCAGAACAAGGTTTGTGTAGTTGAAATAGGGAAAGGGAAACTGCTGAGAGTAAACGGCTGCACGCAGCAAGTTGTCTTTAATCCAGCCAGGGTCAAAGGTTATTTGAACAGTCCAACAGATGGGAGCAGAAGGGGAAGATAGAAGAAGATATGCAACACGGGAGGCCCTGAAAGACAAACAGGGGGCTTTGGTTAAGAAAACAAGCATTGAGATTCCAGTCATGTTGCTGAAACACTCCCTATTTACAAAAAATAAAAACGGGCATTACATGCACTATTCTCCACTCTCCACTCTCAAGCCAGGAGGTGTTTACAGAATGGCATATCAGTGAGGTCAGCATTTCACAGCAACATATTAAATTTGATCCAAGTGCTGTTCAACAGAACTGAACTGTCTCACTCTCCTCAATGTCGTAATAACATTCCACAAGTACTTCTTGTTCATGTCGAAAGACATCCAGGGAACGACCTCACAGACCCCGGTCGGCCGCCTCTGAAGCATTTCCCGATGGTTTGGGCTAAGTGCTTGGATGTCTACACAAGCGAGTTGCCAAATAATTAACAGTGTGAAAAGTGGTAGCTTTGGTGCAGGGGTTTGTTCCTCACACATGAAGGGTTTCTTGTACTTTGTGATAATGTGACGATGTCGACCCTTTTCTAGCATTATGGTAATTCTGAGTTTGAGTTACCAACAAAGAGAAATCTCTGTTCACTTTTTATAAACATTTCTCCATCTTCTAGAGCAATGACTCATTCGTTTTGCCACAGCAGGTAGTTATCATTGTTTGTGCATTGTCTGAAGTCTGTCCTCCTACTATAAAACTAAGCAGAGAAGTTGCATAAGAATGGAACTCCCCTGCCAAAGTAATAACATGTTTGAAATTGCTGGACAAGCAAGAGATAAGTTAGAGACAGGAAATAAACCACACAATTCTCAGGAAAACCACCAGATTTTAGTTGTACTCATTCTTGGTTAACAGTCCAAGTTGCTCTGAGGAATTGTGTTGCTACAAGAACACTGAGTAGGGGGGTGAGAGAAGGGTATGAGCCGTCTGGACAAATAAACTAGAAAGAGAAAGGAAGAGGAAGAAACAGAAAGAACCTCAGGGACTCCAGTGGGACACATTGCCTCTTTAGAAATTTTCCTGTCACAAAGAGGAGATGGCTGTGAAAATATAATAACCTAAAACAACAGAAAAAAACACTTGGCTACAAGCAAACGAATGAATGCAGACCCAGTAACATCCAGTGACTAATGACTTGTTGGGACACTGATAGGGTGACCTTGAACTTTTCGTGAAAAACGCACATCAGCTTCAGTGACCAGATGCTATTTCTCACCCTGTCTGTATCCGTGTTATGAAACAGAGTGGGCGTTTAATGTTCAACCAATAGATCTGTGAAAACAGTGAATAACATGACAGACATTCACTTTGAAACAATATGAGTGTTATTCATTTACTTTAATGTGATCATGGAAAATGCACGAGTCTAACAGAGATCCTTCTGTGTCCACAGATTCCTTGAGTCTCTGCTGGCATTTTCTTTATTTTCTGCGAGAGAAACAATCCCAATGTCATGGTGGCTGGACAGACTCTGTAACCAGGGTTTCCTGAGGTGGCTTTTTACACATGATAAATCCGAGATATTGCTCTGTCCTGATTTTATGCTCTCTGCTTGGAAAGCTGCGCGATAAGTCAAACAGCTCAGGTTTAGCATATGCTGAAGCGTTACACTCGGAATAAACAGCTAGAGCGCTTGTTACAAGGAACAAAAGACAAACTGGTACAGAAGGAAGGGAGCACGGAGACTAAATACACTGGGAGAGGGGAGACAATGAGACAGGTTCGACACATTAGGATGGGGCAGACAATCACAGCAGAGGGAGAACATGAGAATAGGAAGTAGAACATTGGAAATACAAAATATGACAAACAAGGAAAACATGACCTAGGTGACAGGATGAGATGTGACATATAGTTTCCCTTTTGAAACTCTCTTACTCATCAGCTTGAAATAATTCACCCCCCAACTTTGGCAGAAGCTCATATGAATTTCAGAGTAAAGCTACAACTTTTGTTCCAGACCCGCCATGCTGTTACGCAAAAGAGTCCAATTTTTCTTTATGTTCAAATATAGTTGGAATTCCGTCATTTCTATGCGGACCTCACACTGCGCAAACGCCCGACTGAGAGTTAACACTCTGCATACCACAGTGTTGTGAAAGAGGAATTCCCTTTCCAAGGACTACATTATTCCCTTGAAGAGCTGAGCAAAAACTTGACCTGATGGTAGTGGTACGTAGAAAGTCGGGGGATCAGAAAAGTCATTGCAATTCATCCCAAAATGTCTGTATCAAGATTTATGGCAATCCCTCCAGTAGTTATCGAGACATTTGAATGTCATAGTCGTAGATGTTGATGTTTTTCACAGGATAAGAAGTGAAGTGAGACCTGCTGGTGGTGCTACAGGAAAAGTCAGGGCATGTCATGAAGGATTTGGTCCCCTGGGCACCATGAGTGTCTGTGCCAGATTTTGTGGTAATCCATCCAATGACTGTTGAAATATTTCAGTCTGAACCAAAGGGTTGGACCGACAGACTGATAATGCCTTCCTTAAAAATAAGTAGTTTCTCAGGGGCCTTTGTTATCAATAGTATTGACTATATTTTGCTGAGTGTTTAGGCATGTCCTCACTAAGTTGATGATTTAACAGTTAGGGATATCCTGTGGCACGCTCAGTTTTAGCAGGGCAAGTGTAACATATGCAGGAACCAGATAAAAAACAGGAAGTGTCCAATTTAATTCGGACAATTGCAAGGAGCTGATAACTGACAGGAAGAGCATTTGAATTTGGTGTGAGAGATGGAGTAATGCCAAAGATAGCCACAGATCGGAGGACTCCTTTCCATGATCTTACCAGAGGCCCTCCTGTTATGCTTACGGGAAGTCACATGCAGTGGATCGCCCTCCTCATTAAAATCCCTCTGTCTGTCAGTTTCTGATATCACGGTACTTGAAATTATCACACGGGGAACCTCTCCCACTAATTTAAACTCTCATTCACCTCTAATAACTAAGCACAATACATCGTGTGCTTTGATTGTGCAGTGAGTAGATTTCAATCTCTGCTTGCGATTGTGAAGTTAGCAGACATTTGCTGGCCTAAATCCTTCTGTTGTCTTAAGTTTTTATATCATTCCACACCACGTTTTTTCCTTTCCACTGTTACACTCCGGCTCCGCTTTACTTTCCAACTTCTTTCAAATGCAGCTTAAAAACAGCTCTCTTCGGATGGGCATGGTGGTTATTGAGAGTCTCAGCTGGGACTAAAGGCTTCCTTTCACAGTAATCACATTGTTTAGTCATATTGCTTTGCTAAGGGAGGCTCACTCCTGTAGAGCTGAGTCATTGGAGAAAGCCTCTCCAAGAACAATCTGCCCCGTCCAGGCTGCCCCTTTGCTCGCCAGTCTACAGACAACAATTAGATTCAGCAAGAAACTCCCAGTTGGCGGGGGAGGGTGAGTCGGTGGATCTTCCAAATAGGCCCCTGATTAAAAAGTCTGACTCATTTTACACTCAAGAGAAAATGATGAATCACTTGACTTTTATTTTTTTGTCAGGAAGTCTGAATTTTCTTCCCTTTCCATTGCAGCAATTTCAGAGTAGCTAAAAAAGCGGCCCCAGCAGGACAGATACTTTCTGACTGTTGGATTCAGGTCCTCTAGTGAAGGAGTGTCTAACTTGCATTCCCGAGCCCTGATGGTTCCAAGAGACGATCATTGCACTGCAACGTAAAGCTTGACATCATAGCCATATGGGAATGTTTAGGGGCTACATGATGGGGGAGCTCAGACAGCAGCTCGTAAAGTTTCTTTTAACCAGTCATCTCATTTTCAAAGAATACTACAACAGAAAATATATGTATAACCAATAAGTGATCGTTTGAATTTGCAATAGCCTCAATTATATTTGTTTTGTCTAAAGAGAAAACTGGGATTAGGAGGTGCATGTGCCGATTGAAGAGGAAAGTGAAAGAGGATGTCGTGCATTTTGGGAGTCATAAACTAAATATTTTTCCAGTGAATGCGGACACCCCTCTACATCACATGGGTCGAGATTGCTGTGAGCAGAAGTCCCCCCAAAAAACTCCCCTGGCGTGAAATCTTTCAAACCTACCGACGACATCTGGCCATGAAGTTAAATGCATCTGCAGGGAGATGGAGACACATATGCGAACCGTTTATCTTTTGGATCTCTGTCGAGGGTATGTCCGGGGACTTAGATCAGTGCCTTCAGCTGCAGGAGCCACGGCATGGAAGTCTCTGACCTCTGGCTCCCCCACATGGTCATCTCAACAAAGTGATCCTGAGTAAATCACGGTCCACCATTTTAAGTGTGTTCTCTCTGAAATACACGTTTAAGATTTAACGCCGGCATCACAAAATTATTCCCAGAATCATTTCATATAACAACATTTGTCTTTTCTTCTGCGGTATTTTTTTTCAACGAATCGACACCAAAGATGCACCTGATTACTGCCAGCCACCACTAGATGGCAGAACCAAATCACACACCACAACTCTAACACACACACACACACACGCTCTTCCAACCACCTCGCAAAATTCGATCTCCTCGGGCTGCGCAGAGATTTGTGGGGCAGACAAGGCATTTGGTAAAGGTGGAGGAGGGGACAGCAAAACAGTTGGATATCGTATGAATTATGGGAAACCTCAGCAGTGGCAACCACAGTGACCACATACACTCAATATGAAGCCATAACAAAGCTTCTGGGAAAACCCAATTAGCAAGGTCAAAGTCAGCTGGTTAGGAACGTGGGATTCCTGCTACTCAGATTTAAATTGAATTATTTGTGGTGGGTAAGAGAGAACCTCACATGGGGCTCACGGGCCTCATCGTTCTTTTTACGTTAATCATACGGAGAAGGTACATTATTCTTAGTCGTTACAAAGCGACTGAAATATAAACTGAAAATCTTGGCAAAGGAAACCTCTAACGTACATTTGGCAGGAAATGTGATTCAAAGGCTTATTTCCTGACACATTACATACTGTAGCCCTGCAAACGGGGGTTACAGATTAAACATCTGGCAAACTTTGGTTTAACTTATTATGGTCTTGTTTTATGTCCGAGAAGAAGACATACGGTTTGTTTACAGCATCTCAAAGTGTGTCATTCCAATTTGAACACATCACCTTTTAAAATACAGTAGAGGGTGAATGTCACATTTAAAATGGACATCATATCTGCGTGTTTCAAAAGTGGTTGTATAATTTCACTGAAAATGTTATGCATATCATTACATTTTCTAAAGTCTGGGCAAAAGTAATGTTACTGTTTTTAGAAAAATGAATGCGACAGATGAGAGTTCTTTAACACCCTACACATGACCCGCACAACTCTCCTGATGACGCACCTGCAAGAATTGCAGAACATTTTCTTTCAACCTTTTACGTACTATCTTCAGTATGTGGCAGCCAGCTGTGCCTCAGCCAGCTGTGTAGCTGTTACAGAGATTATTGGTTGTATTGTTGAGGGATAAACCACAAAACTGACAGTTTCTCAGACCTTTGAAATGGTAACGCGGCAATCCTCTGTTTTTAAGAACTTTAAACACGGAGATTGGCTGTCTTTCTGTGGTTTAATTTTAACTTGTTTGTTTTGGGCTGTCTCCAGTATATGCTGCAGATGGACACTTTCTCACAGTGCTCCTCAGCTCTCTCTCTTCTTTGGGTTTGAGTCTGGGGCTCACTCGAGGCCTCAGATCCACTGGCCAGCCAAAATGATGTTGTTGTATCGTCTCGCTTCATGTCCCTTTGCCCCAGCAATGCTAGTGTATGTCAGATGGTCTGTCCATGCTATGCTGCAAGTTGCCAAAATAAGAGAAACACCCCAAAACCAACTTTGGAAGCAGTCCTGTGTCACTGATGGTTGCATTTCATCATCTAACCAACACAAAACTCCGTAGTAAATAAGTGTAAATAACTAAAGAACAGCTTCTACAGCAGCCAGATGAGCTCCAGCACTGTTTTTAAAGGGGAGATTAGCATTTTAAAAAACAAGGCCCAAGGGACTGTGGCTGTCTACGATGTCCCAGGGCGTTTTAGTGTCCACACTGAGAAACAGATAGGGCCCTAATGATTGACCTTTTTACAGATTAATATAGCACAGCTTGGAACACTGTATGGAGCATAAATCTAAGACTGTGACACAAGATCATTTAGTGAGGGTCACGGGGAGGGAAAGGAGGAGAGATGGTAACACTAGCGAGCTCTTGAGAGTAGCCATTGATTTTCTTTTATGATAGAAAGTCACAGAACTAGAAGGAAAGAAAGAGAAATACTGGCAGGATCGTAACAAGTAGATGAGGAGCAACTGACACAAGATACCCAAAGGCCCAACCCTAGGATGCAGACAAATGAAACCCAATAGTACTTACCACCATTGCCCATCTGGATAGAGAACAGCTGCAGGACTTTGTTATCCTGTTTGAAAGCACACCTACTTTTCTCAAATGTTACCAGGATGTCTTTTTAAACCACACCCATGTTTCTCATGCAGTTTTTCATTTGAAACCCCGCTGATTAGTGCAAAGAGAGGACAGATCAGCGATTACCCTGTGAAAGGGAAAGGATGCAAAGACACTTTTTGTAGGCTCAGTACGAGCTTGAAAGGTCTTGTGACCCCCTCAGCCCCCACCCCAACCCAGAGGCCTCCTGATCACCATTAACACCATGAGAGAGGGGCACTGACTTCCAAGGTTTGTTGGAGCTGGAGAGTACAGCATCTCAGCATCTGGAAGGAATTATGCTGTTGCTGCCTGAGGGACAAACACGGGGAGACGATGATGGGGGAGTGAGTGAGTGAGTGAGTGTGTGTGTGTGTGTGTGTGTGTGTGTGTGTGTGTGTGTGTGTGTGTGTGTGTGTGTGTGTGTGTGTGTGTGTGTGTGTGTGTGTGTGTGTGTGTGTGTGTGTGTGTGTGTGTGTGTGTGTGTGTTTTGACCAAGCTGTGTGTGTTTTACAGAGAATGACTTAATTGCATTGTTGTGTGAGAGTTAGGGTATGAAAGCATGACCTCTTCAGAAATACTTTGAGTTGAATGAGGGTGGCATTGGGAAGTCAAATCTGAGATGAAGGGAGATATTGAAAAACAGTGTACTCTTTCTATGTGTGTTGGAGTGGTTGTTTCTGGGTGCTCATGCACACAGCTGTATAGCTCTTTGTTCATGCAACTCGTTTGAAGACTGGGTCTTTGACCGGGCGGCAGGATGTAAAGCTCTGGACCCCTTGGCAACAGAGCAGCTCCATCTGAGCCTGGCCTAAAACAAGATGGCTTTGTATGTGCCATCCCCATCCTGCCCCTCCCTTCCTTCCCCTAACCCCTACCTACAATATGGGGCGGCAGCCTCAGGCACTGTGCACCAGGTGCTCCCCCTCGCTGGCCTCACAGCCGCTCAGGTCCTGCTGCTTATAGGGACCAGAAGTTACCTCAGAGCAACCTGACCTTCACTGGGACCAAAGGCAGCCTGCTCTTTAATCAAGAGTGCTCAGACATCAGCCAGGAGCCAGAGAGAGGCAGGCCAGCTGACAGGGAGCAGCATGTGATACCAAAAGTTAGACGTTTCTGATACCATATATGAGACTCTTCCCTTTTGTGCAAAAGTACTTTATTGTGACAGCATGACAGTTGTAAAAGTTCAACAGACAATGATCTGGCTTGTTGTAGGCCTCATTTTGTTGGCCATAAATGAGGCTAGCCTCAAGGCAAAGCAGAGCGTTTTGAAATATGGAGTCCTGATCCTTATCTGAGCCCACACATTAATAGATAAAAGTGAGATTTTAGCTCTATGCACTGGCTTGGATAGCGTTTACGAACGGACACATATGTCATTAATGAAAAACAGAAAGTTTTGCCAGACAGGAACATTCTCAGCCATTTTGCGAGGTTTTCCTGGCTGTGTAGCTTTCGCACCCCCACCCCCCATGAAATTTTTTTTTAAGAGAGAGCTGACTCCTCTCCATAACATGAACACATGCTATGCTCCGCCAACTGCCTCAGGCTCACAAGAGACAGGCACTGGACCCCCCCCCCCCCCCCCCATTACACCTCCTCCACCCCCACACAACCAGTCATGTCCACTCTTCCTCTCTGTCCCTCTTGCCTCTCCTGGCGTGCTCGGCTGTCAGTCGACTGTTATTGAGCAGGGATTTCACAGACACTCCCACTGAGACTAGTGACCTCATCAGTGGGCAGGAAGTCAGAGGGTTCAAGTTCCTCCTCTGAGAGTAATCCCACACATCTCTGCGTATTTGATTCAGGAGAGGGGAGAGCGTTGAGGGGCCACGGGGGTGTGGAGTCCCCACGCTCACTAGTTTCTCACTAATCAGCCAATGCCACATCATCATTGTCATCACAGGACCATAGACTTTGGCCCAAGCTGCCCTGGAAGGAGAACAATCTCTGGAAAACTAGCTAGATCCAGGTGTCTCTACTTCCCCAGCTCTAACGGTTGCAACATCGCAATGGAACAATGTGGAGGAAGAGATCACGCTAGAAAAGAAGGAAAGAAGAGGAAGGAGCTTTTAACAAATGACGAAAGACATTATATATATTTAACCATTAATGGACAAAGATGTGGTGTGAATATGACTGATAATAGACAAAGACACTCTGTTCCCCTGCCTGTAGTCCTACATCAGGGAATAATCATTAATTTGAAACATGCAGGGACGCACAAAGTGATTGGTGGCTTTATCCCTGAAGTGGGTCAATGACCTTGACTGTTTGTCAGTCCCTTCCTGCCAAAGTTCTGTTGCCTCAACAGATGACATCAGTGGGAATATAAACCAACGCTGATTCAACTCCTGGCTGGACACACCCACCTGGTGTGGATAGCGTACTATGTGCTATTTCTTTGTGGTTATGTCAAAGACAGGCAAAGTCATCTCTCTCATCAAACTATGGAATGTTTTTTGTGCGGGAGTATTGATCCATTTCCATCTAGTCCATCAAACTGTGGCATGTGAGTAGATGTTTACAGTTGATCAATGGAGCACCAATTACATGTGTCCTGGAGCTACATCATGCAAACACAAATGCACGCTACCAAACACACATGCAGATTATATTAACATTAAGCCAAACTCTCAAACCAAGAACTAAAAGTTGTAAGGAACCTTTCAAACGAATTTATTTTACATCCCACTCCAAACCTCTTTCAGGGAGCCAAAAGTGAGTAAGTTGCAACACGTTTGTTACTGGCAGGTCTTGCCTTGCGCTGACTCTGCAAAAAAATGGTTCAGTTCCAGAGAGTTGCATTTGGGCTTGGCCACTCCTGGCTTGCACGGCACAAAGACAGAGACAGAAATACAGAGAGCCCTAGAGGAGCTCACAAGATCAGGCAATAAGCAAATGGAGGGTGTGTGTTTATGTGTGTGTGTGGGGGGTGTTGAATATAAAATGACTATGAGCTGGGCAGCTCATCACAGCTCAGCTCATCACATGTCTAGGCCTACGGGAACACTGACGGGCTTGTGCCCAGATGTGTGGGAGGGAGGCAGAGCTGAACAGTCATATCGAGTGTTTGGGAGTTTGTTCCGACTCTTCAGACATGGTCCAATTCTCCTGAATTAATCTGCTGTACTTCCAGGCACTTGGCGTCAGTGACGCTGTCACTGACTCTAGCACGAAAAAAATAATGAGCTTCTCTGGCCTTGAAAACAGTATTGCGAAGTACATGCACAAGGCTTTGCAGTAAAAAGGAAAGTAAAATAAGGAAGCGCTTGCATGTATTTCTTATCTCAGACTTATTGTTCAGGAAAAACAAAATACAGTGGTGAAGTGATGCAATTTAAACAGCAGCACAGTCCTTGAGGCGCCCCTGTCACCAGGCCATATCACAATCAGCCCTCTCTGCATTGGACGTGCAGTCAATGTGGAGGCCCAGTGTGTTTTAAAAGCCTTTTTCTCCCCTCCGTCTGACTCTGAGCCAATATTCATACTTTAGTGAAACAGAACATTCAGATAGAGATGGCAGTGAGACTGGGAGGACATTCACTGATAAACTCTGAACTCTCACAATGAGAACATTCAGACTTTGTAGCCAGGGATGAACTGCTCTCACTCAGCACCCAGCAGGTCACCATGGTGCCTTGAATCACAGATAAGGGATGGTTTCGTCATTGGGTGGGGATCTAATTACGCAGTTACATGTACAGAAAATGTACTTTACTGTCATATTAAACTGGGTTAAAAATAATACTTCTAAGCTGAGCATTTCGAAGAGATCGAGGAATATGGTTCAGAGTGGAGAAGAGAAGGTCGTCACCATTGACATGAGTCATTGGAAGGCTTTGTGTGTAGATGTGTGATAAACGTATAGAAGGAAAAAGAGTGCGAGAGAGGAGGAGTGACAGAGGAAGCATGTGAAAGTGAGAGAAAGTGTGTCTGTGGAGATAAGGGCGGGTCACTGGAGTCTGGCTGCTTGTGGGTTGAAAAGGTCAGCGCTGATGCCGAAACATGGGACGTCATGAACCGTTGCTGTGTGGGAAAACTGGAGAAGGGAACAGGGAATATTTTCAGGTCTGTTTGGGATAATTGAAGTGCGTCCTTCAGCTGGAGTGTGCGTCGGCAGAGCGTTGGTCATACAGAGACGGGGGGAGAGAGAAGAAGTGGAGGGAAGGAGAAAGAAGGGATTTGGTCCTTGAGCAGGTCTGGTTCCCATTAGACCAGAGGTTCGGCGACGGTTTGTTTGTACAGGCAGAACGTCCCAAAGGAGAACAGAGGCAGCCTGATGTTGCTCCTCCCAAATGGGTCGCCATAGAGGGAATATCAGCTGCAGTGCTTCACTCTCTCACCCCTCCTGTCCACGTGCCCTTTCTGCATCCCTCCTTCCCACCCACCCTTCTGGAACAAAGTCCAAACGGGTCTTCTAAACTGTTTACGGATGTTCTCTGTTTATGTGTTATTCATGAGAGCTGTGCCGAGAGTTCCTGTCAGAGCCCTTGGACCTACTGTCCCAGAAACCAAGCCATGTGATGGATATGTCATTCATACTGTATGTGAACCTAACCCTGCGTATTAATCAGCTCGCCCGTGTCTAATGGGCGTGCAGAGACAGGTCTATCACTCACATGGGTTGGGCTACAGCACTGCAGTCACACACTCCTTTCAGGCCTAAACACAGGCCAATCAATAAAAACCTTTCCACTTGTACTGTAAAACTATGCTTGTGTAACTTACTTTTTACCCATTAGACTGTGTTGTGTCATGGAACATTTTCCCAACATAAATTTTGCTGCTCTGTCCTTTTCAGTTATTTGTGTAAGTAAGTTTTGCAACATGAGCCCCCCCGCAAGAGTGTTTAGTCAGGTTTTTTGTCGTTTGCTGCTGTGCTCACTATAGAGACAGTGCTAGGAGATAGCAGTCAGATTTGACTAGCACAGTTGTTGTGGACTGTGGGCAATAAAGGCTTAACGACGCCACGACCACATGCAGAAACACTATAAGGTTAAAAAAAAAAAAAAAAAAGTGGGGAGACTGATTAAAGCCGCTTGACTTTGACACCACTGTGCTGTGACAGACAGGGTTGTAAAGATCTTAGTGCACAGTGAATGACGCGTAGTGGAACAGAGAGCTGTTGAGGTTGTGCTAATATGGTGAGGAAGTTCTCATTTGCTACTCAAGAGTGGTCCGAGGCCAGGAAAAAAGCAATATTTCACAGAGGGCGTTAAATCAATTCACCTCCAGAAGGAGCCAGGCCAGATAGCTCTTGAACATTGCAAGTTTCTTTGACCTAAATCCTGTCCACGTCCCCAGAGGTTAAAGGACTGTTTCTCTTAGACGGAGACCTACAGTTTAGCTGTGTTATTGGAACTGGTCGAGGTCAGCAGTGCAAATCATTAGGTGGCTAGAATTCACCTGAATTACAAAGCTGAAGAAGAAAGCTGGAATTGAAGGAGTTCATCAAAACAGTAATAAAAGTCCAAAACTTAGCGCAAGGGACCCGCCTGCTCTTTTCCAATGGGAGCAGTGTGAATTTTTTGGAGCAGAGTCAGTGAAAAATGAGACAGTCGTCATTTCAAAAGTGACACCTTGACTGGGTAAATATTATGTAGCACAAAATGTAAACATATTATAGTATTTTTAAAGGATTATAAATAACTGAAAGTCTTTGTTTACAAAATTGTAAGCTCATGGATTGAATGAATTCAAATTTAGTTAAAAAAACAACTTTGGTCCTGTTGCTTCTTAACCATGTGGAAAAATGTCTAATTCAAGCTGTTTTAGGTTAGTGAGATTACTGCCAGTCATGGAAGAATTCCTGTGAACTGTTAATTAAAGCCACATTTCTTTTTTGTTATCCAGCAGTGATATTTGTCAGTTTTATGGAGCGCTCTCTGTGGCAGCTGCAAATATGTTGCCAAATTCTGCATTTTAGGGTCGAATGCTTGAACACGTTCACCCAGTCACACACACACATGCCCATATACATGCCCACCTCTGACTTTGAATTTCCCATCATCTCCACCAACTCCCCGGAGGGGTGACTGTTTATAAGTTTTTCACAGCGGACGCTACCTCTATCAAACCTGCAGGCTGATTAGATAATGATGCAGCCGTGACTTTATTCCACCGTGCAGACTTTAAGCTCTCATGGCATGACTCAAAAAAATATCTCTGAGCAGAACCAGCCCATCTGGCAAGCAGCCGCATGAGCTAACAGTCGTCATCATGTGAAAACATCCCTCACAGATGTGTGCATCCAGGGCCGACAGATCCAATGACGTTGGGGCTCCTCGAAATTTTATTCAGTGAGAAATTGAAGAGAGGGTGGCGTGCTTTAGTCATCATGGGCAGGGGAAAAGTGAGAGCTAGGAGTCTTTAGCAAGCATAGTGAACATTCAGTGATGTGATATTGTATGTGTGATGGGTTGCCAGTTCATGAGTCTGTGGAATCTGGAGTTGCAGTTAATTATCTTTTAAAGTATTGTTTATATTGTGCTTCTAAAGTGGTGCTTTTAATATGTGTCAAAAATAATTTGCAATTTTGTCCTTCCTCTGTGGTATCTGGTAACTCTCCTTTAATTGCCAAGGTTATTGCACATTTGGCTGTGGGTGGTAAGTAATTTTGAACTTGACTTGATGTGGCCAGTGAGATCGTCATGCAATTAGATCACAGCTGTAACACTATCACCAATCGCTTTGCCTGCAATGTCGTTTTCCTCCTCCATCTTCTACCCTGAACCTGCCTACTCAATGTGGTGACACAAGCTACTGTACTTTTGAAACTAATTCATGTCTTTTCTTTGTTACTCGCTCTAAGAAGTGTTTTCACATCACCCGCATACCCAGTTTAAACAACTGTTGTTCAAAAGCAACGAGACTTATCGACACATTTAACAAATTAAAGCCAGGAAACGAAAGAAATAATAAGATAAACTTCCGTTTGGAGCTATCTATTTGAAGCTTTATAGCAATGTTCAAACCTTGACTGTATGCAGGGCTTTTAATTCGACAGCGCATTTCTGTAACAAAAAGGATGGCCAGTAGCTTAAAAGAAAAGCCCCGGAAATAAAACATGGAAGAGATGTGAGATGATTCACACAAAGTGACGAGGCAGAAGCACCTCCCTGTCAACAATTACATGCATTGGAAGATCTGTTTTGTAGCGTGATCAAAGTGACTAGTTTTGTTTCCACAAAGAACACTGAATGGTTCAAGGACTGCAGTTCCTCCTTTGTTTGGCTGTTTCTTTCTTTTTTTATTTTTGCACCAATCGATAAATGATTAACATCATGGCTATTTATAAACTAAAGTAATGTAACATGCTTGATTAGTCATTCTAACAGAGAAGTAATGCTGTTCACGTTCACACTGGAGCCTTGCCACTGTCATCTACTACACGCAGGGGTCAGAGTTCATGGAAAATGGAACAGAGTGGCTGCACCAGCAGACGCTCAAGACAACAGCTTCACGAAATGTTATTTAACAGAGGAAAAAAAAAAAGGGAAAGAAATCCCGTCCTTGTAGGGGCGAGATGGTTACGGGAAGAATGTGTGCAAAGTGCTGATCAGAGCACCACTCCTTGGGTAGCGTGTGGAGCTTGATCAGGTTTCTCTCTGGTTCAAAGGTGACTTAGAATGATACAATAAAAATAAAAAAAAACACTATAAGGCACAATTAAATATTCTTCCAAATGAGTTTTCTTCATTCTTATTTATGACTTCCACGAGTAACCTACCTTATCTACCTGCTAGTAGGAAAATAATCTCATAAAGCATTACTGTGATCATAAGCTGCCAAGGTGAGTTGTTTTGTAGGACCTGTGGAAAATAGAAGTACATTTTTTTCCACTTCCTTTTTTGCACCTTCTGTGTTATTCATCCCGGCAACAAATAACACGGCAAATCGGCAAATTTGTCATGGTCCCTGCTGAACCTTTGGTCCCCCATGTGATTGTCTGGGCCATATCCAGGCAGGGTCTGGGTCATGCTCAGTGTGTGTGTGTGTGTGTGTGATCAGCTTTGAAGACAGAAGTGCTTCAGGCTGTATCAGGAGAGTGTGAGATTCAGACGACTGCTTCCCTCCTGCCCTCCTCTCCTCGAACTCTTTGTCTTTTTTTTTTATTATTATTATACATTTTACCACTCTGACAACATAAATTGGTTCTGTGAATGGTCACCCCTAACTGAGGGCGCGGAGAGGAGTACAGGTCATGAGAGAGGCTGATACAAACTGCTGGATTAGAGTAATGGCCTGACCCTGATCGTTCTTATCTGATGACCCCCAACATTGACCCCGGCAGCCAAGTGCCAGCTTCCCCCTAGGGAAGCAGAAGATAAGTTCTGCTCGAGGAGAGAAATGTGCACCTTTTGACGCATGTGTTAGCACAAACACTCTTTTGTAAACACACTTTTACAAACAAATACTGACGCTCTGCCTCAAGCAGAAATGCACACAGAGATCAACTCACTGAGTCCGGCCTCTCTGTTTCAGCGGTGCAACATTCAAGCTCCTCCAGGCAGGATTCCAATTGGTGCACGCTTGACCTGGTTACTGAAAGCTTATTTTACCCTCTATTGACCAACTTCACTTCACTTCCTTCCCTCCTCTGCCTAAAAACATCAATCCCATTTCTATTTCCTTTTTCGACCCCTTTACCGTCATGCTACATCTGTTCTTTCTTTTGCCTTTACCCTTAAATTCTTCAAAAATTTTCGACACGAGTGGACAAAAAAGAGCAGGTCTGTTTTTTTTTCTGTTGCGCTAAGTTATTGCTGAGCAACATCTGTGCACTAATTCTCTCTCTTACCTCCAAAAGTCAACAGCATTGAGGTCAAAGACTAAGAGCAGATGCAATATAGCTATTACAGATGTGGCAGAATAGCAAACAGTATCTCATGACAATCTGAGAATAGAACTGCAACAGCTGTTCTCTGTGCATTGATCCAGGTAAACAGTAATGTAAACTGAAAAACATGACTGATTCTTTGCAATAAATTACAGTTTCACCAATACGCAGATGCACACACGCTCACACACACACACACACACACACACACACACACACACACACGCTCACACACACACAAGCTCATGCACACCTACGACTAACCTTTTGAACTTATTTTCTGGTCAATGAATTAGCAAGAAATGTCAGGGTTGGGTTTCTTTACTGATGCAAGAGGAGCCACTGATGGCTGCCATATGGTTTCAGGTCAAAACAACAGATTTTTAGCTGTGCACTTTGGGATGCCGCTGAAGATTAAATGACAGGGATCCTATCTGTGGCTCTTCTCAGCGCTAAACTGAGGCTCTTTGTGCTGTTTCTCCGCCTCAGAAAAGACACATCTCAGGCCCACAAATGAAACTCCTGACACGAGTTCCATCACTTCTCTTATTACTGCTCCTGCTATAGTGTGAATACACACACTTTGAGTCATAATGCTGGAATGGAAAAGATGGTTGGATGGATGTGTGGATTTGAAGGTGTTTTGCTAAGGGTACTTCAGCAAGGCTCTATAAACACTACCCTAATCTGCAGGAAGCCACAAAAGTCATGACTCCCCCCCAACCATGTAGGCCCCTTCACTTTACTATCCACTAACACTCTTCCCCTCAGTGCACCAGAGGACAGTGAACACAACAGACACCCAATACTAATACTCAAGCATGGTAACCAGTACACAGACTGGTACAGAAGTGGACCATGGGAATAGTCTTTTCAGCCTGACTGTAAAAATAAGGTAACTCTATACTCCTGTGAGAGACATCTCAGTAGAGGGGTGGAGCGATGAAATATTGTGAAAGCACCACAAAGACAGTTCTGTGAGTAAAAGTATATAAATAGGTATTTTTGCAAACTCCACGGGTAAAATACCAAACAGAAAGATACGAGCAATGGAAGTTAAGTCACAAATCGCAATGTTTTTTAAATTCTCAGATGATCCTACGCTTACTGGCTATCATCGGTGACACACGAGCCCCATATTTCCTTTGTGCGTGAGTAGATGAAGCGAGCTGAAAATAGATGGTGATGCAGACTTTACCCTTGCACAGAGTCCTTTTGAGCTAGGGTAAAAAAAAAAACTAAAAAAAAAAACGTGCTAGATGGTGTACAGATAAGCAGTAAGATAACACTGCAGGTCTTGGGAGAGTGATTGCAGGATGGACGGATTTCTTCTAAACCCGTGAACAGCAGAGACATGTGGCACAGCCAGCACTTAAGCCCACTGTTTTGAGTGCAGAGAGAGATAAGCTGGCCTGTCTCCAGGCAGCGCTCGTGCTGTTTGGTGTTGAGAGAGGAAACCAAATCTCTGGAACCGCAAGCACTGTCTGTACCAATTAACTGCATGTGCAGATTACCTTTTAATGATTTTAACGAAGCATCAGAGATTTTGTTTGTCAAGATTTCTCCTAGCAGGTCCTGTTTATGAACTAATTATGCTTTTCCATCGTGTGTCATCCTCCTATTAAGCAACTGAAGTGCTGATTTAAGTGGAGATGCAGCAAAGTCATTACGGCTGGTGCCAAGAGTGTTTGGTGTAAATCATTCTAAGCGTAAAGAGGATGTTGCGCGCACACATTTGGTCATGTTGCACAGAGAAATGGTGACAATATTTTCGCAAAAAAGACAACAGTTTCCACAGAGACATCTGAATGTCCTGGGGGGTTATTCGGAGGAGGAAGTGATGGGAGATATTTCCTTAAAACTTGCTGTCTATGTGTACTTTGTTTGAAATCGTAACAGTTTGTTGTCGTCAGACATGTTTTTTTCTGGATAAATTAGTGTACATAAAAGCCGCACCAACTACCCTTTACATTTTAAAACATTTAATTGCAAAGAGTGATGTCTCCCTTATTTCACGCTGACATTACTGTACATTACTGAAAGCTGCATCTGTGCTTCAACTTTATACACTATAGAAATGTGAATAAACAAGGGATGGGAAGTCCCTGTATCTCACAGAAAACAGAGCCTGAGAACAGTTAAAGTTTACTGTTAATGACTTCCCCAGTGTAATCCTGTGTCTAAAAGTAGGAACGTAGAATATTTAGCCAGTCTTCTAAGACCACTTTGCCTTTTTTGGATCTTGATATCTTTGAAGAAGGATCTTCAGAGATGAGTATCATGAAGAATGAGGGAATGACCCTCTTTGTAGGTCTGAAAACACTACCCACAGTTCTTCCTTTTGCTGCTCTCATCTCAATCTCTGACTTAAAACGTTTTCGATTTCCCACCTCTGGTACACTCAAGCCTAGGCCAGGTGACCGCAGCCTGCCTGAATGCTTCTTGTAAATGTGTCAGTTTTGCAGTCTGTCTAGTGTAAAGGTAACAATAATGTCGACATTTTGCTAAATATGCGAAATATATTCAAAGAAAATGTAACAACTTCTTTAGCAAGCTTCAGAGGTCCTGGTAGTTAGCTTCTGTTACCTTTGGACAGCTCCAGGTGGGCTGTTTCCCCCTGTTTTCAGTCTCCGTGCTAACCTAAGCTAACCGTCTCCTCTCCTATAGCTTCATACAGAACTGTGCAAAAGTTTTAGGCAATCAATGTAGAGTGAGGGTGTTGTCAAAAATAATGGCATGAATAGTATTTATTCATCTGTTAACTTAATGCAAAGTGCAGTTAACAGAAACATCTTGAGTGCGTATAACTTTTGCACAGTATTGTATTTAACAGACAGACATGAAAGTTGTATCGATCATCTCTCCACAAGAAAGCGAATAAGATTATTTCCCAAAATATCTGATTACTGCTTTAACATTGCTCCTTGTTACCATGGAGACAAATTTCTCAAATGTAATGGAAGTACTGTCCAGACGGGAAGATGAAAAGCAAACCACTGAATACAATAATACAAGCAAAATTCATTCTATTCAAGTTGTGGCAACACAGCAGTGGCTCATGAAACAATACCACCGAAGAGAGTTTATTTTGAGGTGTGTTTTGTGGCGCACATCCACCAGCACATGTAGTAATCTTCCCCGGAGTCGGGGGGGGGGGGGGGCAGGAGGTTGCTAATAACAGCTGCCAGATGTGCAGAGTCCCCTGAGTCCATACACATTCTCACAGACAATGGAATGCTTGTGAGGAGCCCCAACAGGAAGTGAGGTCAGGGCTCTTGACCCCTCCCCTAAAAGCTAAAGAGAAACAGCATAGGGGCAAGCTGATCAGAAAGTGAAAAACAGAAGCTTGGAAGATGAACCGTTAAACCGTTAAAAGTTGTCTCCATCTCCTGAGATTGCAGGTTGCAATGTTTCGGCAACTCCTATTGCAAAGTTGATGTGTTTTTTTTTCACAAGTTTTTCTTCTTTTTCTTGACAATGAGCAATTTCCACATGGCAGCAGTCGCTGCAGAGGTGCCAGAGGTGGCAGGGGTGAATACCGTGAGAGTGGATTGCACAATCTCAACCCCCCCCCCCCCAACAAACTCTCAGCAGACACTCCATGAATCAACGTTAGACCGTGTGATCAGCAGTGAGGTGCTCTGCTTGTGTAAATGCTCTGATGTCTTTCAGCCAGACAGGAGTCAGAACAAAAAAAACTTCATATGTGAGTCTGATGTAACTTCTGCTTTCTAGCCTTTAGATTGTGACCGTTTTCATTTCTCTCAACCCAGTTCTCTAATTTTCAATTTCGTTTTGCATCATTTGTCTTGATGTTTGGGACTTTTGAGATTTTGAGATAATTTTTACCCCCACAATTTCTCGATTCAACTCCAAATGTCTTTAACAGAAGCCGGGGAGGCCCCTACACGTTCGGTACGATTACTAATAGATTATCATAGAACACATGACATCACGGCCACTTGGGATGACTTTTCTTTTCGGTGGGATGACTGTGGAGAGATTATTACCTCCTCTGCGGCTGGACAGAGGCTCTTTTCACTGGAGCCGACACCTGCCCCGATGTATGTCTCGGGAAACGACGGATACAAAAAAAAATAACACATAGCATGTGGCTCGAATGAACGTCGCAAAAGCAGGGGCATGGCGACGCCAACAGTCAGTGTATTCATTTCATTACATTGCCGTGCAGCTATATGCCTTTGCAGCTGGCCGCTGCTCTCAAGGGGGAAACTGAACCGGGATGAGTTGAAAAGTGTGGACTCCGGCTCACGCTGGGATCTGTTGGGAAAGAGGAAGTCGGGAGGTGGAACATCTGGACTTCATTTGCGTGCCCCAGAGTGGGGGAAAGGTCCAGAAATAGGCTTAAGAGCTGTTTGCCATATTAATTACTGTCCACAAATCCGCCTCGTCGTTGTACGTCTACAGTGAGACTCGCGGCTCATTATTGGGCATGTGACGTTTTCATACCGTGCCTCCCGTGTGTGGGTGTGAGTTTGTGTGTCTGTGTGAGCGCGTATTGTGTGCTCGCCTCCCTAACGCTCACACAGCCCCGCGGAGCTGTTGTTCCCAGAGAGCGGGGGGACAATCCAGACGGACTGGTGGATTAGAGGCTGGTGGACAAAGGAGAAAGTGCGATCTCCACTTTCATTCATTCCTCCCCGCAGTTCGGAATCGTTTCGGGCGATCTCTGCACGGTTTTCCGAGATGGCGCACAGATCTGTATGGATTTACCACTGACGAGACGAGACACGCCGCCCAGCCTCCTCCGAAAGTTTTTCGTGTGTCATCGCTGCTTCGCGACCCCAGGGGCAGAGGAGAGCGCCGGACTTTGATGCAGCATTTGTGGACGCTGGTGACCACATGTGAGGACGTTCGGAGACGCGTATTTGCCGGAGCTCTCCACCGTATCTCTCATGGGGTAAGTAACCGTCTCAAAAATATTGTTGCTGCGGCAGCGCAACAAAAGGATCGTGCGTGTCTCCCGCACTACTGTAGGGGGCCACTAAGTTTAACAGTGTGAGATCATTTACCGGGCTTAACAAATAGCGAGACTTTACTCGTAAAAACTCCCCCGAATTTCCCAGCATTGCTTCAAAAGCCAGCCGAGCGCTCCACCAATGACTCGGAAGTCTCCACTGACGTTAGAAAAATCTCCCAAGTGAAGCGTTGACTCGCAAGCACCTTTGACAGCAGCGTGGCCCATAACAAGCAGCGCGCCACCTCTGTAAGTCTTCCTACTACAGGCAGAAAGCCCGCTGCAGCCACGGCGGACATTTGAATCCCGTGTGACATCTGCGTTTGTTAAACAGTGTGCGTGTGTGTGAGTGTGTGTGCGTTTTTAATGAATAACATCGTGTGATGTTAAATATTAACACGCGGGCCGACATCTGTCGATCACACAGGGGGATGGATGCAGTCTGCGGCGTCGTATTTAGTCTGTAGAGCTGTTGTTGGGGGCCCAGATGAGCTGGGGCCTACACACACACGCACACACACACTTTCACACACACACACACACACACACACACACACACACACACACACACACACAGTTCCTTGGAGCCGTTGCGCAGCCTGCTGTGCCCCCCCACCGCTCTGACCCCTCCGATGTTGTTGAGGCTTGTTCATCCGTCACTCTAAAGATGGCATTGTATTGAAAGGATGTATTAATAAGACAAAAGCCCCCATTATCCCCATGTACGGAGTTAATCTCATGGGGTTGGAGATGTGCTTCTCATAGGGAGGCGGCACAGAGCCCTTAACAAGCAACGATTTCCCAGAATACAGTATAATGTTATCAGAGATTTAAAATGAGTTAAAGATAAGAATATGACCTTTAAACAAACTGTCACTGTAACTTTTGTAAGCCTAGTAGCTTCATTTCCTTATCATCACTCTAAGGCCATACTAACTAAACAGCACATTGACTGTGACCGGAAGAGTAAACCCTGCCGAGGAGGATACTTAGGTGTCAGCAGCGCAGGCATGGGGCATCCTGTTGTGGGAGAATCTTCAAATCGCAGTGAGATAAGGTGATAAGGTGGAGGAACTAATGTTTATTGCCCAGATAAAAGCTTCCGTCCATCATCCTCTGTCGTGTGGTTGGTCTGGTTCAGTCTGCGCAGTGTCCTGCTCGCTAGCAGGCTGCCGGAAATGGCTATTGCTTGTGGTAAGATTACCTGTAGCGCCAGGCGAGGAGACCGCAGTGCGAGAAAAACCAAAGTCGCAAATGCACACGGACGCTACAAAAGCCTGTTGAATCAAGGCTAGCAGACATCTCACTGGGATAACATCAGGGGTGGAAGTTGCAGAGGAAGCGCGGTCAGCAGTGTTAGGTGAGGACTATCAAGTGTCGAAGGCCCTGTCAGCAGGTTCGTCGATGCTTGGTTTTGTGTGAGAGCAGCTTGGTTTGCCCGGGGCGTGCACGGCCACCTACAGACCCAGGTACCTCTCCTAGCATGCTTTGGACCGGCTGGAGACAGGGACTGACATGGCCTGCCGGCTGCCTGCGTTTGGCACATGTGACCACATGGCTCATTACAACAGAACAACACACACGCAACCTCGTCGGGCCTGAGCACTGCCTTCCTCGCACGAGCCTTCGCAAATCCAACACCCTTGGCCTTGGCAAGAGCAACCGCAGGGTTATGCGCGTCAGCTTCTTGGCCAGACACTCGACAGCTCAAGGCACACAGAGCCTTTCACAGCCATGGAGCACACATGATATAGGTCTTACCATTCTATGTAGAGGAACTTCCAAATCTTTTATGCTAGCGCGCAGGGAGTCTGGCTCGCTCCGACAGCCCATGACATCATGAGTTGAGGATCTGTGTGTTGCTGACCCAGCTCACTGTGCACAGTGGCCCTGTTTTCCTCCGCAAGATGACTGCTGTAACCGGACCCTTCTCAATGGGGACTGCCAGGGGTAGCGTGAGAAATGAAGACAAATAGATGAGTTGAATAAATAAATAAATGTATAAGTGCATGGACGGATAAATAAATTAATGGTAATTCAGCGGTGGGAACTGGATTTGTGGGGCTTTTTTTTTATTTTTATTTTTTTTTTAATGGAACAGGTCACGAGGGGGTTGAAGGCGGAGATGGGGAGGGTGGGTGGTGTCGATCCCTGAAGGATGCTCGGGTTTCAGCCCAGGCCCGGGAGCGATCTGCTAATAGGAAGCAGCGAGAAGGCTTTTCCTTGGGGAGACTGACTAATCTTTTGTTGTCTATGCTCACCACTTTATTCAGCCACAGTGGAAGGGTAACAACACAGAAAGATCAGAGGAGCGACCTGCCAGAGGCACCCTGGCTTGTACCTGGCTAAATGAAACCAGTTGGAGGTCAATGAATAACTTTCAGAACTTTGGGGCTTTTGTCTGTGATATTAATAGTGTTCTGTGGACAACCATCTGGGTTCTGCAGGCTCAGAGTTCTAGCTGGTACTCCCCCTTTGCTTGAAAAACACTCTCCTTGGGTGTGGCAGCTGGAGCAAAATAAACGCCTTCTGTTCGCAAGCTGCCAAAGCGCAAGTCACAACACACAGCTGACAGCATGTATCTTTCTGATTCATAGCCAAGAGCTGGGAGTGTCTCAGATCAGAGAAATTAATATGGTATCCTCTGCTTTTTGCCCGTTTTGCAAACCCATTTGAGAACAGGATGTCACTAGTGACTGTGTTCACTCTTTGTTGGCAGGTAGAGAAATACACACGCACACTTACTTGCACTATCTGCCCCTACTTTGCAAAACAACATCCCTGAGTTGCAAGCAGATGCTGTCAGTGCTGTTCTGATTATTATATAAACATTTACATAAGCTGGTATTTAGTGGAGAAAAAAGGGGGTTTTACTATTTAAGGAAGCTGTTTCACCCAATGAAAGAATCCATTAGCTTTAGAGTCTCCTTTTACATTCCTTTTCCACTCAAGGGACAAACTGTAAGACCCCCCATGACCAGGTGCTGTTGCTTGTAGCAGCATGCCAGGATTTCCTGATGCTTTCTAGAGTGGGGATAAGGCCTTTCTTCTGTCACATTTCAAGCTTGGACCAGCCCTTGTTCCAAAATGCTGACAGTTGGAAGTAACGCAGAAAAAAAAAAAGGTTTTTCAGAGCTCTGACTGGCATTTTTCATTATGCAGTGTTGCTCCACAGACAGGAACATTATACATTGTTCAGAGACAATGACAAGTAGATCGACTACAAGGTTTCTGGTTACTGCGTGGTTTTGGATGGGATTGGCAGCACTTTGCAACCTCTCTTTAAGTTATACAGTGTGATTTACAAACTGGATGGGGACAACCTCATACTATCTGTCCATATGGCAGCCTTAATTAGTGTGGTCATGTTGTGGTTTGCTGATTTCTGGTCCCTCTCAGCACTCACTCTGGAGCGATCTTGCAGCAGGTACACATGAAGATGCTGTGGTTTCGGAGACCTCCTCTTCCTCCTCTTTCTTCTTCCCTCTTGGAAGCCTTTGTTATCCAGTCACCTTTGTTTGTGCAGCTGGAAAACTCAGCAGGATTACTTCTACACCCCGCTATCCCCAGATCCAGAAGTAAGCTAGGGACAGATTTCTTGGATTTTGAATTGCCCCACGCAGCCAACGAGAGCCTGTTTAAGTCATTCATTTTTTTTGGAACTGCAAGTTAACTTGGTGTCTCCTCCTGATAAGCTCTTTCAGATTTTCTAATGAGTGAAAAACTTTAAAAACTGGGATGACCTCTTTTGTCAGAAAGAGCGTTTGAGATTGTTTATCCTGTAAAGGCCTCAGCTTCAGTTTTTTCCAGGCCTAAGGACATGATGGAATTAACCTCCAGCCAAACACAAGCCGGGTCACGGTGGAGGCCAGACTGCTCCATTGCAACAGACAGATTGAGTGGAAGTGGATGCTGTTTACTTTAAACTCATATGATGGCTGTTCTAACATGTCCATTTCAGACGGGCCTTGTCAAAATCAAGTAGATGTTGTCTCGTACCGTCCGAAAAGTCACACCAGAGCAATATTCACTTGCCGACCTGTTTGATATTTTTTTTGCGAAATATCCACTCTACCCAAACCTTGCATAAGGCTTGGTAAAACTGCATGAAAAAGCCAAGTTGTTTAAATTTGGGGCCTTTTCTTTTTAGAAAAAAATACTTGTAATGTAGTGTAATGTTGCCAGGAAAATAAATCTGACATAGTATCCCTCCAAAACTATGTAACTTTAAATACCCTCGAGTCTCTTTCTATCCACACATTCACTGGTCTTTAAATGCAGGTTGTAACTGTATTGGCTCTGCACAAATATTTTTATTTTACAGGTTAAGATAGAATATCCTTATGTCAGAGAGGCTAATTGATGTAGACATCACAAGAGCTTTCCAAGAAATAAATTTGCTCTTCAAAGCAAGAAATTCTTAAATTGTATGAAATACTGAGGAACCACTGAGGGCTGTGTGGACACAACAATGTCCTCTCTCCAGGCAACCGTGTTTTTCTCCAACAACAGAGCTGTGTTTAATGGATCTGTGTTTGCCAGAGGAGCCTGCCGTTGTTTTCCTATGTTGGACCATGAGGAGAGATGGAAGGCCTCCATCAGTTCATCATCTTATCAGTGGGTGCTAGCTAGAAGCAATCAGGGTGGCTTTGTGCCTCTGTGTGTTAGCCTGTGTAGATGGTATCGTTTTTCCTTGTGCAGTGCTTTGCTTTGTTGCCAGCACCTTCTCCTTCGCTTTTTCCTTGATTTTGACATGCTGTTCCCCGACTGTCTGTGGCGATGTTCAGTGCACTGAAAAAAACACTGCAGCATCAGCGGAACAAACACAAGTGTCACCGTCGTAGAATTGATATGTGTTGTCATGTCTCTCGTGTTCATCGGCACGCCACGCAACAAATAACAAACTGTCTCACGGCAACCACGGAGTTTCCCAACGAGGCAATAGAACATGAGAAGAGGTGGAGATCAAGGTCTAGCAACAGAGTAGAATAGAAGCAGGGATCCGGGACAAAAGAGACCCAAAAGAGGGTTCAAAGCCATTCATTAGGGGAGACCTTATTGTAAAGACAAGAACACGGGAAGGTGTGAGAAGGGCCACAGTAGCTGAAACTCGAATCAAGCACACCGCAGCCTTCAGACGTGAGGTTTCTAATGCAGAGCAGCCAGGCCCGACCTAACTTATTTCACTGTGTCACCACAGCCAGTGTGCAAATGTCATGCACTAAGTGCACCACGTGGTTAACACTTGCCTACCTTTGTACATCAGATAAATTCACCGCTGAGTATTTGTATGCGGTATTTACCACTGTTCCATGTCAAGCTCGAATCTGAGAATAGTTTTGACTTTTACATGTTGAAAAAATCTCAGTTTGCACATCAGATACACTTCTGGCGTGTTGTAGAAACAGAAATTTGTCTTTGGGAGTTAATGTTAAGGATGATAATGGTATTGTTTTGTGATTTGTTTATGAGTAAAGGTACATGAAACACTACACACATTTTTTCAGTGACAAGAGGATTTAGGACACATAGTTACTTTATAAGAGAGTAGTTTCTCAGTGCAGAGCTCCAGAGTTTCTTGGATTGAGAGCTGATTGCACGGTACTCACTGTAATGAAGTCTTTAATAGGGGGCTATAAGAACATGTCTGCTCCAGATGTGTGCTAAATAAATACTTCTTGATGTGCATTTAATCAGCTCTTTATGGCCTTTTGATCTCTGTGGTGAAGTTTAAATATATGAGGGGTGGGAGTGGGGGTTGGGGTGGTTTCAGAGTGAGGACGATGTGAATCTCTACATCAGGGAGCAGTATGAAAAGGATATATGCAAAATAGAGTGGTATAAAAACATGAATAATTTGGAAGTCAGTGACTTAATTTGACAGGAACGGTAAGAGGGTGAAGGTATTACAGTAATTGCCTCTCAGGCGCCACCCTTGGAGATTCCCCACCCCCCAATGAGGCAGACTGGGGGGTTGGGGGGGTCTGCTGGTCATGCGGGTTATGGCTCCTGAGGCTGTATGATGGCCTTCTTTACGCGGCTCTTTGTCTCCAGCTCGACTCACTGCTACTCTGAGAGCGCCACAGCACATGAACAACTGCCATAAATAAAGCTTTGCAAAGTCGCCGTGATGAACTGACTGAGGAGAGGAACACAGACCAGGACAAGCCACCATGAAACACACAGTAAAAAAAACACTCTTTTTGTGCCTGAATGAAGTGTGTTGACAGACTGAACCCCTCAGAAGCTGCTGTACCCAAACTGTCAAACTGTTTGACGAGTGGAAGGGTAATCCCTAATTATATGACGAAAGCCCGCGTATTGAGGACACCCCACTTCACTAATATCTAGCAGCTTATGAAGCATAACTGTTTTAGCATAATAAAGAGGGTGGAAGGTCTGCTCTTGGAGCTAAAATTAAACTTTGAACACAGAGTGAAAACACCAGAAGGAACAGTTTAATCTCTCATCTAAAGCCATGATGCAAGCTATCATGACACTGTATTTAACTTTTAATAAATGCTTCTGTATTTTTTCAGTTACAGAAAAGGGATGTGTTATGTGTATGTCTAAGACACGGTTTAGTAAGTTACAGACATTCCTCTGCATTCGTTTTCTGTCCAAAATTTGTTCCTTTCCAAGCAAGAAATGTGAGATACTGCAGGCACCCATTTCATATCTGCCTGTTCTGCCTCTCCCAACTGTGCAAGTTACGGTGCAACACTGAAACAGGCTCTCTTCTCTCTTGTTTGTGCTTCGCCTTAAAACCTCTATTCTTCAGTCGTCCGGTGATTTCATGTGTTTCAACACAACAGATCCAACCACCGTATTTGCCAATATTTCACTCCGCTATCCTCAGCCCATGCTTTAGTCCCTTAAGTGGAGAGTAAGGCTCCAGTGTGTGAAATCACTACAAGAATGTGTCAGCCTGCCTGTCTCTCTGGACCTTATAGCTTTCACTTCTGTTGTTTAAGAAATAGTAAAAAACATCTGTAGATATATAGTTAGTAGATAAGAGAGAAGGAAAAGTGACTGCATGTTTAGCACTCTTAGCTTCAATATTGACCGTCAATTGCAAAAGCAAACTTGCAGTGGCAACTAGTCTTTTTGAATGTCTAGTAGGTTGAGTCCTGAGGACATGAAGTGAATTCATTTTCTCTTTGGGTAATAGAACTATTACTTTGTACCACAGTATTAAGTTGAGGTTGCTGATGCGTTGGTGCTTAGTTTGACCTCAAACGTGTATGTTTTTGAACCTTGCCTTCATGTCAGCCCTGCTTCTTTATCGGCATTGTTTTTGCATCAGTTTTATCAGCGTGCTTGTCGGCAGTGTAGCGTGGAACAGAGATGAGAGCAGCGGCCTAAGATAAACTCAGGTTATTATGACTGAGGACGCAAGAACTGTTCTGGTTTTGTTTTCACCTTATAGAAGAGGCACTGCTAAATGAGAGAGTAAACTATGCGTGGCTGTTTAGTCTATGCCGTGACCAAGGTCATCTGAAGCACCAGGACAGAGCTTAGTTGTGTCACAGAAGCAACACGAATCATCCTCATCCCAGTTACAGTGATACCGGAAACATGAATGCTTTTCCCTGGAAATAGAGGGCAGACAATCAGTAGTGCTATTGTGGTAATGTGAAACGATTTCACACACAGAGCCCCAGGGCTCAGTGATGGATAGAGCGACAGAGAGAGACTGCAGCCACCTGCCAGCAGACACGGCCCATTCCTGTGTTTTCTGTGGTTACACGGTGCGATTGCACAGAGCTGCTCGATGCAGAAAAGGCCGGCCTTAATGGTCCCACGTCTGCAGTGGCTTGTGACAGCTTAGAGGAGCACTGAGCTATCACAGCAAATACAAGCATGTATAATATGTCACTGCTGATAAAGTTTAAGAAACAGAACACAGTAGACTGTGACGAGCATGGGTGTTCTGTGAACATGCCTCTTTCTGTTTAATAAGTTCCATAGGACTGAATCCCCTGCGGTAGCAGTGGTGAAACTTTGTGGTATTAGAAGTTGTTTCCTTCTGTGTCTTGCATGTCAACACTTGACTGGGGGAACTCTCTGAGTACATTGCTGTACTTTTCATGTTGAATTTTCCTCCCAGAGCTTCCTCTCTATGTAGTCGTATTCACACCTTTTGGTTTATTTAATTTCAAATACAAAAAAAAAGCACCTTGGTTCAGATAATATCCTGTTTGAGTGTAAAGACTCAGAGGTTTTTACCCTTAAAACATGATTTTTTTCTGTTTAGAAGGAAATCTCTGTCACTCCACTCCACAGGCACAGTAATTCCTTCCCTGAAAGGCTTGTATTTCTTTCTAAAACGAGTACTGATGATCATTATGGTTGCAGCACCCACAGACTATCGTTTGGTGGTCAGATGCTGGACACTGCGAAGACAAGAAAGGTGTAGACTGATCCCGCTAACAGTTAAGGCAAAGCACTCTCCGAGATAAGTTAAACACTGATACCACCATTAATGGCTGTGAAACTGTGCAGGAAAGAACAAATCACGGCAGCGGTTGCTTTCTGTGTATCCATGATGAATTACCTTGTGACTGTTCTTAAAGCTGAGGAGAGATTAAGTCTTTATTACAGAAGAAAAGCCTAGTGTCTTGTAGAGGGAGCAGGAAGTCATTAAATTTCCTTAAAATGGAAAATGTGCATGATTAACAACTTTATATGTGAGTCCAAACAAAGAAGGCCTTTTTGTTATAGTCTCATACTACTCCCTTTTTAGAGCACATTCGGTGAACAAACACTTGGTCATGGTGTGAAAAAAAGATGCTGGATTTTGTGTTATGTTACCATTACTGTGAGTTATGAGAAAGTACCTTGGAAGGGTAGATGAAGAGAAATGTGTTACAGGATGTTTCAGACCGCAAGCAGCTTGACAGAGAGACATGCCATGTGTGCTACGTAAACAAACAGTAAACACCTTTCAATGCAAACAAGATAAGGCACAAATGTAAACTGTCCAAACACAAGGTCAGTCACTGCTCTTATCTAGACCAAAATGTCTGTGGGACATTGTACATGTGAGTGAAAGTGTTTGTGTAGATGAAAATGCATGCATGCTTTCCCACGAGGAAAGTGTGGAGTGAGGTTTGAGCGAAGTGTGGCAGGTAGCAGGTGGTGTAATGGTGCGGCGCTGCCTTGGTTTTTGGTGAGCAGACGGTTTGCTAATTGGGGCTTATCAGGTGTTTCTGAGAAAAACACCCGAGGCTTTTGTGCGGCCATCAGTCCCTTGATGGAGAGGGAAACTCGGTCTTGTTGGGATTAGGACAAAACAAGGGTCAGCTTTCAGCAGTAACCATCAGTCCCTTTTGAATCATCTTCTGGATGTTAAAAAAATCTATGCTCTGTATGCAGCTATTTGTAACTGTGGTCCGGTGATTGATTAAGGCACATTTTCATCTGTGTAGGTGGTTGCAAAAAGTAGTTTTAGGTGTGAATATGTAAACACACTAAATACACTTCGGTAGCATGTCTGCATGTGAACATGCACTACAAGAGCATTCCAAGCATTCCTAAGAGCATTTCTCAAATGATAAGAGAGATGTACATTATAGTGATGATAAAAATCAAATAACCTTTCTTATAGGATATCCTGTCTCTTGTTTGGCTTCCTCTGTCTCTTTGGCCTTTTTTTTTCACCCTCCTGTCGACAGTTGTTTCTTTCATCATCCTGTCAAACCGTGTCTGAGTTTCGTTGGGAAATCCAGACAGGCTATTATCTTATCTGTCTTTCTGTAACGTCGCTGCAGGTTCGCCTACATCATAGTACTCTGACATTTGTGTCTGAAACCGGGGAAACTCAAAATATTCCATTATCTCTGTTTTCATGAAATTAGTTGACTATTAAAAATTATAGTATTTTTCGACATCCACATACTTACGGTTATGTACAACTACAACTACTGTTTAAGTCATAACAGAAAAACTTGAGAAAAAGTTATATATTTTGCCAGTTTAAGTCTTACGTGGTGTCCCAAAGTAACGCTTTTAAAGTATACTAGGTCTACATTCACTAACTACCAATGCAACCTAAATTTAAATACATTATTCTTGAGGTACATCTTAAATGCATACATGCATTAAATGCAAAAGTGCATATAGTTGCATTGATTGAAAGTGTATACAGGCAATTCTAAGACACAATATCTGGTGTACAAGAAATATATTAAAGATATACTTTTGAGCAGTGGTGTAACAACATTTTCAATACATCTGTTCCGTTGATATACTGAGGTGTTGGGTTTTTGGGAGTTTATGCTGCGGTTGCTTTTCCACTGTGGTAGCGAGGAAAGGAGTCATTGGTCGACATGGTGTTGCGACATTTTTGACAAGGTCTTACGTCTATTGTGGAAGTGTGACAGGGATGTTTGGGTCAATAGGGCACAACTTCGTCGATGGAGGTGTTATATAGCAGGAAGCCTTCACTCCTGTCGACCAATCACCATGGAAACATCTGAAAGGCACACAGCAGGTGGAGAGGCATGGCAGGGCTGCGACTAGACAGCGCTGTAGGCAAACCAGTCTGTCAGGTTTCGCACACAGTGAAATCCCCTGATGACAGACACCAAGGAGTCTGCCGTACCAGGAGGACCTCGAGCTGTCTACACAACGCATGGAAAGAGAACTTTCCTGACAAAACCTGGCAGAGCTGAGAGAAAGAAACAAGATGAAACAAGATGAAATTTTAGCAGGCTGGAAGCTGTGGAGATACAGAGCTGGTCTATGTCGGCTGACTTTTCCATTAATAAACTCATTATAGGCTACAATAATGTAATTACGCTGGTGCAGCTGGCGAATGTGCCCAGCCTCAAGCTTCCTATTTGTGTCTATTAATGGAGCTAAAAAAGGATGGGGAAGAGACAAGCTGTCCTGATGCAGCGGTTCTGACAAGGGAGTGCTTAACTGTAAATAAATTTCTGCCATGATACGGTTACAGAAGCCAAATGGAAGTGTGCTCTCCCATTATTAAGGCTGAAGGGCGATGCTCTTCACATTGAAGGAGACTATTGTTCTTTGTTCCTGCTTGAGGAAACAGTGTGCTGGTTATTACTGGCAACCAATAGCAGCTGTGTGCTGAAAATGCCTGTATGCAGGGGAACGATTTTCTACACTGCTCTGTGTCTGTTAGCCATGTGTGTGAAGAAAGTGTTCTGTGCATGCGTGGAGTAAAGTTCTGTGGTGCAACACTTCACATTTATTAATCTGTATGTCTATGTGCTCATCACAGTGACGTCTCAGATTCCTGCCTTTGTGTCCAGATGCCGTTCCACATGCATGCACTCTGTCTGGCTTTGTCTCATTCCCTCTCCATCTTTCAGCCTCTCAGGTTTTGAGATAAAGCCCAGCAGAACATAGAAAAGGGTTCAGCCCCAGTTTCCACTGGAGGTTTCCAGTTAAGAGCTTCTGCAGCCATCCAGGCTAGTTGTCAAGACAAGCATCAGTGTTAAATTACCTCTGGAGCTGGCCTGCAGAGGGATCCTGTTTCTTCTGACAGGTTTAAGACACCAGCTCCACCTCTAATTACATTTCCAGAGCCTCCAACTTTCCTTTGTTTTCAGCCCTGTAGCTGCAGCCTATTTTATCTTGTCTTGGTTTGTCTATAGGTCCTTCCTTGAAAAGGTTTTACACTAGTAAGCTTGTTTATGTATTCTGTTGTTGGATACATCAGACAGTAGCAACAGATTCCCATAAAGCCCCATAAGACATAATGTCATTTTACGTGTATACAGTAATTATTCTTACCAGGCCTCAATATAACACACACAACCGTGCAAAATCTCTGGTGTATTGAATGATTAAAATGGCAATATGTAAGTCAAGTCTTACAAAGCTTTTTCTCATAAAGTCAAGGAAGCTCCCACCTTTCCTCTCGGGTATCTATTTGATTTGCTGTCAGCTTGTCTGAACTGGTTGGAAGGGGTGGGTCGGGATGAAGAGGTCTGGCTGATCCACAAGCTATGCTGAAGTTTCAAGAGGTAGCGCACTGGAGTGGAATGGTTCGCTCCCTGCAACAATGCCGTGTGTTGACAGCCGAGCGCTCGGACTGGGTTAGTGGAATGTCCCCTTCAGACTGCGAGTGCAGCCTTTTGTCAAAGTGCCAGCACTCACAGAGCCTCACAGAGCATTTATTCTCCTACCTGAAGATGATCTCTGCCTGCGCAGGTTCACCATCCAAAAAAGGGAAGATCTTTGAATGTTGATATTCCTCAGAGTAAATTTATAGTTCTCCACGGAGTCATTTTTTATGATAACGTACAACTCCCTTATGAACCACTGGATTATTACTTTCCATTTGTTTTAGACTGCAAGAAGCTGCAACAGTTGCTTGCATAAGAGTTCAGTGTGGGATGTAACAAATGGATACAGTGAGTGCAGTGTGTTCACTGTCTGGCCATTCATTTGTGCTTTGTCATGCTAAATGCTAACTCTTCATGTTGAATGTGTATCTGTTAGATCACTTCAAGGATGTGACAGTTATTACTTTGCTTTTCGGTTATTACAATGCAGTGTTCTTCAAGTTTCCACCCTCCAGACTGAGGCACAGGTTGTTGCCTAGATACTTTGTTTTGCTATGCACTTTGACTTTGGCGTCTGCATTGCTTTTCTAAAATGTATGTTTGCTTTGTCACAGTTTATTTCATTAGTGCAACAAAATTTCGCCTGTGAGTAATTCAGGCCTTTTCTTTCTTTCTGTGTGTCTGCAGGTGACCCACATAGAGCTCCTGAGACGTGACTGTGGGACAGGCAGTCTACCTCCAAGCCTGGGCCCTCTTCCTTTGCCCTAAAGGCAATGATTATCAGCATAGACACTGGGCACAACTCCGCTGTGTGAATGAATCTTTGCCGTAAAGCCGCTGTGCTCTGCCACCCCGTCACCATGAAGAGCAAGTATTCCCAGTACTACAATCAGAGTCTGATCCACTCATACTATGCATTTGCAAAGAACATGACCGCCCAGGAGCTGGAAAAGCACACTCAGAATAAAAAACATCTCACCACCCTCAACATTGTCATCGTGGTCCTCTGCACCATCATCATCCTGGAGAATCTGCTGGTCCTCATTGCTGTCTGCCGCAACAAGAAGTTCCACTCCGCCATGTTTTTCTTCATTGGAAACCTGGCGTTCTCTGACCTGCTGGCAGGCTCGGCCTACATAGCCAACATTTTTCTGTCAGGGTCAAGGACTTTTGGGCTGGTGCCTGTGCAGTGGTTCATCCGCGAGGGCACAGCGTTTATCGCTCTGGCAGCTTCAGTTTTTAGTTTGCTGGCGATAGCTATAGAGCGCTATATAGCTATCACAAAGGTCAAGGTGTACGGCTCCACCAAAACGTGCCGCATGTTCCTCCTAATAGGAGCTTGTTGGGTCACCTCCATCCTGCTCGGAGGACTTCCCATCATTGGCTGGAACTGCATTAACAACCTCCCTGAATGCTCAGCCGTATTGCCACTCTATTCTAAGAAATACATCGTCTTTGTTGTCACCATTTTCAGCATCATACTACTCTCTATTGTCATCCTCTATGTGAAGATCTATTTGATTGTACGCTCCAGCCACCAGGAAGCAACCAACTCACAGGCCTACGCCCTTTTGAAAACAGTCACTATAGTGCTGGGTGTCTTCATCATGTGCTGGCTGCCGGCTTTTATCATCCTCCTCCTAGACTCAGCCTGCGGCATACAATTCTGCAGTATCCTCTCCAAAGCAGAAATCTTTTTTGGCTTTGCCACTCTGAACTCAGCTCTCAACCCAGTGATCTACACGCTGCGCAGCAAGGACATGAGAAAGGAGTTCCTGCGAGTGTTGTGCTGCTGGGGGGTGCTGCAAAGCGGGCGGCCCGCTGACCGTTGTCTGGTCCCTCTAAAGAGCTCCAGCTCTCTGGAACACTGCACGAACAAACACGAACACCAGACCACTCCCATCATGCAAGATTGTACCACCTGTGTCTAATATGGTGCAAACACATCAGACTGCTCATGTGTGTGTATGTGTGCGTGTGTGAGTGTGAGCGTTAGTGAGAGAGAGAGCATGTGTGAGTATGAGATCAAGTAGAGAGGCTGTGATGAGACAGAGAGATGTTGGACTGAGATGCCTGGCGAGGCTGGGACACAGCGGTCTGTAGAAACATATTCTACAATGCAGACTTTTTCCTTACGGTCAAACTTGTGTGAATTCACAAGCAGCTGTCAATCAATTCACCCATGTAGTGGGTGTCAAATCACAATGCTTCAAGAGGGAACTAACCTAAAAAGTGAGAACTTTCAGAAATGTGAAAAAAGCTTTTTCATGGGTACTCCCATTAGTTAATATGGGGTGGCAAACCATTTTAATGTATAAGCCTGTCATCTTGTTTTTATTTTTTCTTTCTAAACATGTAAACCCCTATTAAAAGCCAAAAATGGAAACATAGCATGCATGATATCGTAGATATGGTGAGTTGTTTTAGGACGCTCAAGAACTGCATCAATGCAAAGCTTGCATAGTTGCACTTTGTAGATTATTCCAGTGATTGTTGTCCTTTGGGGTTTAACCACATTTCTGTCCTTCATTGATATATGTATACATTAGGCCTACAGATTCATTCTTTACAGAACCGACAGCAGTGATGAGCTTCACTCAGCGCTGCACTCCACAGAAGCCATACTACCAACAAAACCAGGGCTATATATTCCCTATATAACCTTGCTTAAACCATCTGATAAACTACAACAAATTTACATAATCTGCTTACATTTACTGCATGAAATTCTAACTCGTTTGTAAGCACTAATGTGTATGATATATTCCAGCTCCAGCTTCCATCACTAACACCCCTTCCCTCATTTGTCCTCATAATCTGTCCCTCATGCTTTTACTGTTGTCTTTTGTATCTTAACAGTTTCCGTCGAGGAAGGCCGAATCAGAAAGCACATTTCCTGAAGTGAGTTGGCACTGATACATTTTACTCATTGACAGCTGTCCAGCAGCTTTGACTAATGGGACCAATGTCCTGACAGTGTTGTAGCAACGTAGCAGCAATGTGCTGTCTCTGTTTGTGCCTTCCTCTTGGGGAATTAGGCTGAATGTATGTATGAAGTGTTTGGGGCAGGCGCTCCATTATTGACAGTATTATTGATCATTATTTTGAATTACCGAGTCACTGACGATCAGAGAGTGGGATGAACAGGGTAGGTCACTCTCACTGTGAAGTCTTAAATAGCACCATGAACAAGAATTTGTTGTGAACAACTTGGTTTAATTTCCTACCCATATGCCGCGTGCAACTTAAGATATAAACACATCTCATCTTTCCAAAGACCCCTTCGCCTCCCCTAAAAAATAAAAGACGTTCTTGTTTACAAACACAAAGGGGGGGGGATCTGCCTCCTTGGGAGGTCAGCTTCATCTTCATTCTCTGACATCCTACAACACGCAACTTCCTTCAGCTATAGGAAGTCCTGTTTTTGATTGTCCGGTTCCTGTTGTTCAGGGTTACGCTAACCTTTTTCCTGTAGACACACATTTTAAATTCTTCTCTTCCCCAGTGTTTTTTATATTGACTTTTACATTTAGATGGCCAAGTAGAAATGGTGAAAAGCACTTTGGCAGCTTCAGTGATGTTTGCTTTCCCCCAGTTTTTTTCAGATGGAGAGGTGTTTTAATCTATGTACCTATTACTTCATTGTGTTGTCTGATTCCATTATTTTTTATGATAAATATATGAAAAACTATGTGTGTTTGTAAGAATGTATGTATGTATGTATGAATGTATGTATCTTTGTACAGTAAGTATGATTTGTGTTGTATGAAACGTCTCGTGTGCAATAGCCTTGTGTGTCCAGTAGCACGCTGCCTATGTTAAACCGGTACAATCTGAAACACTAATGTTGGTACATAAAAATTGTGTAATTGCATTCCCTTTTTATAAAATAAATGAAATACTGAAAGAATCCATTTTGTGTTCTGGAGTTCAATTCTAAGCTGTAAACAAATTTAATTGCAGGTCCTGAGATGTCTCCCTATTGTGCTTACAAGATGTTTTCAAACTGCAGCATTTAATCCAAACATGCTCTGACAAGGTCAGCAAAACACTAGCGTCATCATGAAAGCACAAAACTGTACATGCAAATGCTGCTTGGCCATTAATCATTGCTCTCTTACCTAATGAAATTATTCAATTGCTTAAAGGCTAATGCAAGACCGGCCTATGATGGGAAGCTGGGCAGAGGGCAGGGAGGGTGAAAATAGGGTTTTGTGAAGAAGAAAGTCTATTTGTAAGATAGTTTGTCTAAGAGAAGTATAAGGATTGGCCCTGGGAGAGGTTTTCGGGTGAGGGGGAGACTTGGGGTGAGGGGAGAGGCTGACTTATAGTGGCCTTGGGAGAGCTGGGCCTGTTTCCTGTCAGATGTCCAGGATTCCTGGGTGGGAACATTGGCTGAATCAGCCCCAGGAGGCTGCGCTGCTGGGAAGTCTGCCAAGTCTTTCCAGTGCCCTGCAGGATATGACATCAGACTCAGAAACCTGAAGGTGAAGTTGTATACACAAAAACATTTATGTCAGCACACAAGACCGATGTGCCTTTATCCCTGCAAAATAGGGCAGTTTGTAATACTTTACAAATAAAAAACAAAACATGGACAAAGAAAACAAAACACTTATGAAACCCTAAAATCAAGTCTTAACTCAGTCTTAACAGCTACTTAAACTTGTGGGGTCCCAGTTTTTGGACCCCACAACTATAGTAAAGTAAGCCCGCACACACCCACAGACACAACTTCCTCAGTACTGAAAACCGATCACTGCTCAATTAAAATAGACCTATTGATTGAAGGTAACTGACAGTTAATGTGGTCAAATTGGTACATGTACAATGCAACAGGGAAAAGATCCACAACAAACATTTGCCAACGTGAAAAAGCCTCAAATGCCTATTTACAAATTATAAATGAGATAGTGCCACCTTGTGGTAAAATAGGCATGTAGCTAGCCATATATGAAGGATGTCTTCTCCATATACTTTTTTAACTACATAGAAGTTATTCAAATGAATACACACACACACACACACACACACACACACACACACACACACACACACACATATATATACATATATGTATATGTGTATGTATATATATATACATATATGTATATATATATATATACATATATGTATATATATATATATATACATATACATACATATATACATACATACATACATATACATACATACATATATATATACATACATATATATACATACATATACATACATATATATACATATAAATATATACATACATATATATACATATATACATATATATACATACAAATACATATACATATATACACAAATACATATACATATATACACAAATACATATACATCAATACATATACACATATATACATATACATATACACACACACACACTACAACTATTTATTTTCATTATTGAATAATCTGCCTACCAGTCTATCAATTAGTCGATTCATTATTTTGTCTCTAAAGTGACAGAAAATAGAGAGAATTGCCTGTTATGATTCTCAGAACCCAAGGTGACTTCCACCAAATGTCTTGTTTTTTCCAACCAACCGTCCAAAACGCAAAAATATTAAATTTACTGTGATTTAAATCAGAGAAAAACTGAAAAAATTTTAAGCTGGAAACTGATGAAGCTGGAACTCTTATTCACTGAAAAGCACATCTACTTAATACTTTCATTCAAAAGTACAGATTACATACGATCTCAAATGTGGAAACGTATTGCTAATATTGCTGATTAGTAAACAACATTCATAACGCTTCCGCCTGGTCCGTTGTCTACAACATCTGGGAAACGGTAGGGGTAGGTCAAGTGAGTTGTTCATTTAGAGAAATTTATATGTTGAAAAAAACAACCACGTGACATTCTCGGTTGTGTTTTATACATAAATAGTTATACTAAAATGTGTTTCGTATTACAAACGACACATTCAGCAGGGACATATCACGTCCCACATTGAAAGCATTTTACCCATACATAACTGCAGTGGTACAGTCCACAACACCCGGGTTTCCGCGCGAAAAGACGGCCCGCGCGCCCGAATTGCTTATAGCTTCCATTGCAAGGTCCTGCACGCGCAAGGCAGTCACGGTGGAGCCACGCTGTGGTTATCACCTGCGGGTTTAAACAAGGTTTTAACGGGTTTTTTATTTTTATTTTTATAAACGCAGTTTTATCTTTCCTGTCTTGCACGTTTAGCTAGCTGTTTACCATGCCAGCCAGGACCTCCCCGTCTCTGCCAGATGATGTCAGGAAAAGGTAACGTTAGTAACCCCAATGCTAGTAACAGTTCATGTCCCGGTGATGTAGCATGTCTGGAGCTTGTTGTCTGAGTTCAGAAGCAGCAGTAAGAGCAACAGCAGTGAAACCCGAATAACGCTGCTCTGGACTTGCCCTGGTCGTCATGACCGGGGCCACCACTTTACATTTCGCCTGTGCTAGCAGTTGCTACTAGCGTTAGCTTGTTGCCACTGGAAATTCAGGGCAAATGCAGCATACAGTGTTAGCCCCTTAATAACGGTAGCCAGTTAGCATCTTAGCCTGTCAATGGATGGAGCAGCGTGAGAGATTTGGCGCCACTCAGGAAGTTTTGTTACCTGTGTTTCTCCTAGCTCGCGGTCGCACTGGTTTTATCGCAACATCCTTGGCAGGGATGCTCCTGGATGATTTGTCCTCTGTTGCACATTAGTTAACTAACTGCAGCGTTGTTTTGACATGTTCTTTGTTCACAGGCTGCAGGTGCTGGACGAGGATGGATTTTCAGACGAGGTGGGTTCTGTGTGTCCTTACTGCACCGGAAAACCTGCATGCCATCTCTATCAGTGTTTCTCCAGCTGCTTACTAATTGTAGTTAGTTTGGGGTTTCAGAGACAATTGAAGCAAGATTGTAGATTCACGGTATACTGTCACCTTAAAGGGAAACTCCACCCTCAATGGATTTAACTTAGCTTATCTGAACTCTGTTACATTGTCTAGTTGAATTATAATGTGTAACTTTGAATGAGTCTGTCAGTACACTTAATAGCAAACAGGGGAACTGTTATATACTGCCATATAGCAACAAGCCTCGGGTTTGCTCCATGGATTCCTTGCATGTTTTAAAACCAATTTGGTTTTAATATCTCGAACGCTATCACTTCCCAAAGTGTTGGGGAAAAATTCAAGCCGTATATTGTATCATAAATTTACTGTTTTTTTTTTTTTTTTGTTTTGTTTTTTTTTTTAATTCTCAGCTGCTTAAGTTAAGTTAAGTTAAGTTACTTTTAAGAAGTTTACAGTGTGTTTTCAAGTTAAGCGTTTTCTTAAAATGCCATTCTAGGATCGTGTCAAAGAGAAACTCCGGTTGGTGACAGACTTCCTGCATGTTGACGCTCAGGACCAGCTGACCAGCCTTGAGGAAAAGATGAAAAGCTCAGAGATCTCAAAGGTTAATGACTCTTTCAGACATCTGAATCGTTATTAATCCCAGAAATTCACTGCTCATTATTTCACCTGTGATCTGATGTATGCCATTTACCTTCCTCAGGAGGTCTACATCTCTAAAGTAAAGGCCTTGCTGGGTAAAGAGCTTAATCTTGAAAACGGCTCACATGTTGATGGCATGGAGCAGAATGGAAAGACAAATGGCTTCACAAACGGTTCCCACAAAGATGAGGAAGGTGAAGATGCAACCATGGATGTACAGGAGGAAGAGGATGCTGTCAAGTCACCAGCTGCTCCTAAGGGGAAGGGTGGACGCAGGAGCAAGGCAAACTCTGACACGAAAAGTAAGTTTGAGATTTCTAGTTAATATTTATTATCTAACGGCAGCATTCAAAGATGATAAAACAGTGTTGTAGGAATACTTAAACTTGTTTTTTCTTCTTTGGTAGAGTCTCCAGCCAGTACCAGGGTTACAAGAAACAGTGGGAAACAGCCAACCATCTTGTCAATGTTCTCTAAAGTGTGCGTATGTTTTGTCTTGCACCTTTTTATACTTTTTCTCATTCACATTTTTAGCAATTAAGAAAAAACTTATTTTTAATATATAAGTGTCTGTATTCTGTTTTTTAAAAGTAAATCTGTTTTGCAGTCAAAAGCGCAAGTCTGAAGACTTGAATGAAGAAGCTACCAATGGACAAAATGATCTTAAGAAGGAGGAAGATGGCGTTGAGGAGGTGAAGCCTTTTTATGTACTATTGAGGTTTAAACATCATGAGCTGGTGCTTTTTTCAGGTGGTGTATAACAATGCACATACTTTCAAATCTGTTGTAGTCTCGGGAGGAGAAGCGTCTCAAAGTGGACTCCAGTGAAAGGTAAGTCTTTGCCCTCTGAACATTAATGATGATGACGGAGCTCATACAAATGAAGGTACTAATACTTTATTTTATGCAGTGCTGCTCCAGAGGAATCGAAGAGTGATATTATTAAGACGGTTTCTACTGCAAAGGTAAGGAATCGGTTCATTCAGCTCAGTGTCACGGCTGTAAGCATTTTTGTAAGCATGACACGGCCTGTATAATGTTAGGGGTTTTTTTTTTTGGTTTTTTTTTTAGACACCACCACCCAAATGTCCAGACTGCAGACAATACTTGGATGATTCGGATTTAAAATTTTTCCAAGGGGATCCTGATAATTCGGTGAGAATTGGCAAATTTACAGTCATTCAAGAAGAAAGTGTTTTGAAAATGTCCTTACTTGTACTGACCAGATGCAAGTGAAACCTGAAACAATTCTTCTTTGTCTTCAGCTGGATGAACCAGAAATGTTAACAGATGAGCGCCTCTCCTTGTTTGACTCAAATGAGGATGGATTTGAAAGCTATGAGGATCTGCCACAGCACAAGATTACGAACTTCAGGTAAATGATTGTTGGCTTGTTGGCATACTTTAGAGGAACAAACATCCTTTCTAATAGCATTGTGTTACATGCCTTTCTATTGCAGAACCTGATGTTTTTCTCAGTTATAGTATTAACTATTATGTCTTCCAGTGTGTATGACAAGCATGGCCACCTTTGTCCATTTGACTCTGGACTGATTGAGAAGAATGTAGAGCTCTACTTCAGCTGTGTTGTCAAACCCATCTATGATGACAACCCTTGCTTGGATGGTATGAAAACCCACATTTGAAGAGTCGAAACTTATAGTTTGTTGCTTGTACATTATTTTCTTTTAGCCTCTACAACCACACAGACATTTACGTGTGTTTTTTGTTTTTTGTTTTCTTTTTTCTTTTTCCCCCAGGTGGTGTTCCTGCAAAGAAGCTTGGACCCATCAATGCCTGGTGGATCACTGGTTTTGATGGTGGAGAAAAAGCTTTAATTGGTTTCACTACAGGTAGCAAAGTTTTTAAGCTTTCTACTCTAAATTTAACTTAATCTTCCCCTCTTTATTCACAATTTACTAATGGTTGCTATTGATATCTTTATTATCCAGCTTTCGCTGATTACATCTTAATGCAGCCGAGTGAGGAATATGCGCACATCTTTGCACTGATGCAAGAGAAAATCTATATGAGCAAGATAGTGGTTGAATTCCTCCAGAAGAATCCTGATGCTACTTATGAGGACCTTCTCAACAAAATTGAGGTGTGGACTTGTGTGAATGGAACAAACCCAACATCTTGCATCTTGCTCATTGCTATGATGCCTTTAATCTGGGTCCTCCAGAGTTGCTCATACCATTTATTGAGTAATTGGATTGGGCTACACTTTTTCTTTAAAAGACAATTTTGTAGAAATTTCATTTTGGACATCTCACATTAGGGATGACCATAATGAGACAGTCATTTTTAGAATATAGACAAGTTATGGTAGTACTGAAACCATTAGTCAATTAATCAATTTAGTGATTAATAAAATCATTCATAAAATGGTAAATTTTTGTCAAGTACAAATGTCAAATGCTTGCTGGTTACAGGTTCACGCATATAAACGCAGACAAAATATATATGCAGATTTCACAAACCGAGAACAAAGGGAGTAATATTTTATGATTGGTATTTCGTTACTTTTCACTTTGCAACATAACTGCAACCCAATACCAGAACACTGACCAACTTTTGTTCCTCCTGCCCTAAGACAACCGTGCCTCCTGCAGGGCTAAACTTCAACTGCTTCACTGAAGACACACTGCTGCGCCATGCCCAGTTTGTGGTGGAACAGGTGGAGAGCTATGATGAGGCCGGCGACTCTGATGAGCAGCCCATCATTGTAACACCCTGCATGAGAGACCTGATCAAGCTTGCTGGAGTCACTCTAGGGAAGAGGTACAGCTAAAACATGCTTAGATTATGCTTTGGTTTCCTTTTTACCATGCAACAATGTCAGCTGGAAGTAGTCAAAGATTTTAAACTGCCTTTTGATTCATGAAGCTTTTAAGGGAATGGTACACAGGTTTACACTCTATTTAACATGATGTCAGCTGACTTCAATTCTGAACAACTTTGGTTGGAATTGGAAATTTAATATTTGCTAACTACTTGAAGTTTTTAATTTATTGTACCATTCATACAACATACAAGCTTTCCATAGCTACTGTAGGTCAAAATGAAAACAAACTCAAGCAGTGTCCATGCTGTATATTTAACTTGAGTGAAAACTCGTCATTCTCAGCTTCAACCAGATTTCTAGCCGCAGCTCGTTTGCAACACACATGCTTCAGAATTTTGAAGTTACCCATTTTTATTTTTATTTAATTTTATTTTTTTTTAATTTTATTTATTTATTTGCTTATATTCCTGTATTTCTGCTCCTCGCTCCTTGCTCTTCCTGATGTCTAACATTCCTTTGACATTTCCTAATGCAGCATGCTGCTGTACTGGTAGGTAGGCCTTGTTGTGAATGCATCCTTAGCTTGAATGTTGGTGTGTTAGTGTGAAGCATTTAAAAGCTGTATGGACAAAGAGCATTATACCAGAGTTCACGCTAGAATTTTATTTCCAATTTAATTTATTTTGTATTTTATATTTTGGCTTTACATTGTTGTTCATCTTAGTTTATATGGCACATTTGAATTTTGGCCATATAACACCTGGGTGTATGGACTTGGGCCAAAAGTTATCCTGTCTCAGTCACAAGTGCTTGATCTACAGAAATTAAAAAATCTCTGGTAGGATTTTTTTATTTTATTTTTATTTTATTTATTTTTTGTAAACGGAAAACTTGTAAACTTAAAAGTTCTCATTTTTGAAGTATCTATGTATATTGTCATGTGAAAAACCTGACTAACACCAATGTGAGGAACTTGATTTAATAGTCTAGAAATTTCTAACTATTGAAATATACAAAACTGCTTTCCTTTTTTTGCGCTAAATTTCAGTAATGCAGACTCTCTTCCAGTACTTGTGACATGTATGCATTTAAAAACAGTGCATACAAAGTCTGATTGATTGGATGGAGGGAGCCCAAAAGGTAAATAACAGACAAGGAAGTCGTTTTTTCAGTTTAAAACTGTTTGCAGAAGTGTCCCCTCAAAGAAAAAATCAGTTGAAGGCTTGATCTTTAACAGTGTCTTTTTAAGGGGTTTCCTCACCGTGCTTAATCATGCTACAATAAGCCCTGGGCTCCCAGGTCTTAAGGTTTGATATCCCCACTGCGATAATCACTTGTGTGAACCATCAGGGTTAGAACAAAAACTATGCATTATTTACATAGTTTAAACTCAAATACTCGTGACAACAGTGCTGTGAAGATGTTAATGCTATGTGATGATCCTCTGATTTGTACATTCATCTTCAGTATTTAGAACACTGAGGTCAGAGTTTAGCTCTTGTTTAAATAGACTGAGAATCATCTGAAAGGAAGTTTAACGTCAAAGCTTATCTATAACTTAGAGGATGGGGGGGGACAACTGGTTTGCAGTTAGAAGCGATAAAAGCAAATTCACTAAAACCTTTTAGTTGGTGGTTTTGTTTTCTCTGCAGGCCTGAATGTTTGGAAAGAACTTCATTTGACAGTTGCATCTAACGGGAACTCTGCACATTGTACATCTTGTCTGTTTTGTTTTGTTTGCTTGTTTCTTATGTTGCATGGCCTGATGCTGTGGTGTGTTGAAGGCCAGGGGCTTCATAATGCCATCGCTCCACATACCATCAGGTATTTGTGCCAAACCAAGTGGACCTCTCCTCTAAACACAAACTTTATTCCAATGACAGGAGAGCGGCCAGAAGACAGGCTATTCGTCACCCAACAAAGATAGAGAAGGACAGCAAGGGACCTACTAAAGCGACCACTACCAAGCTGGTCTACCAGATCTTTGATACCTTCTTCTCTGATCAGATAGAACAAAATGATAAAGAGAGCGGAGTCAAAAGACAGCGCTGTGGTGTCTGTGAGGTGAGTGACTCTGATTGAGGTCCTGCTGTTAAAACGGGGCTCTACTTCAACATTATATTCAAGTGTCTTGATGTGCATTCTATTCGATTTCTCTTTATTTCTTAGCAGTCAAAATCCACACGGTTTTCTTTATCTATCTTTAGGTTTGCCAATCTCCTGACTGTGGCAAGTGTACAGCTTGCAAGGACATGATCAAATTTGGAGGAAGTGGCAAAAGCAAGCAAGCTTGTAAGCAGAGAAGGTGAGCATGCCTCTTAGCAGGTGGCCAGTCTTTAATCTATGGCCCATAAATGCCTCTCTGAATGTCTGTTCCCAAAGGATTTGTGGTATGAGGTCTCTGTTTAGTTGCTTGATGAGTTATTAGCACCTGACTAATTCAAACAAGAACAAATATTTAACACTTAATACACTTAACATGTGTATACTGTTGCATTGACATGGTACATTTACATCTATAGTCCTTAATTTCTCTTTTGGCAATATACATTTGTCTGTGTAGATGCCCAAACCTTGCAGTAAAAGAGGCTGAAGATGATGAGAACATTGAAGAGGAAGATGTTCCAGTGGAGAAGGCCAAAAAGGTTTCTCATGCTAAGAGGAAGAAGCAGACCCAGTGCAAACTGACATGGATCGGAGAGCCTGTTCAGGTATTTGTTTTCCTCCTCCTTTGTTGTTAGAATAAATTTTTTCTGTCAAGCATGGGAATCCAGCAGCAGGTTTATATAAATATGCTGTACAGTGCATTTTTAGTAGTATTCAGACCTCTTCACTTTTTTCACATTTTATGTTGCAGCACATTTTATTTTCCCCTCATCAATCTACACTAAATACCCCATAATGACAAAGTGAAAACAGAATTTTAGGCCTTTTTTTTTTTTTTTTTTTTTTTTTTTCCCCATTTATTAAAAAAGAAAAACTGAAATATCACATTGACATAAGTATTTAGACCCTCTGCTATGAGCTCAGGTACCTCCCATTTCTCTTGATCATCTTTGAGATGTTCCTACACCTTGAATGGAGTCCACCTGTGATAAATTTCAATTGATTAGACACAATTTGGAAAGGCACACATCTGCCTATATAAGGTCTCACATCTGACAATACATATCGGAGCAAAAACCAAGCTATGAGGTCGAAGGAACTGCCTGCAGAGCTCAGAGACGGGACGGTTCTGAGGCACAGATCTGGGTAAGGCTACCAAAAAAAAAAAAATGATGCTGCCTTTAAGGTTCCCCAAGAGTACAGTGGCCTCCGTAATTCTGTTATGGAAGAAGTTTGGAACAACCAGGACTCTTCCTAGAGCTGGCTCCACAGTGAAAGACACATGAGTTTGCAAAAAAGCACCTAAAGGACGTTCAGACTGTGAGAAACAATATTCTGATATAATGAAACCAAGACTGAACTATTTGACCTCAATTCTAAGCATCATGTCATGGAAACAGGGTACCACCCATTACCTGCCCAATACCATCCCAATGGTGAAGCACGGTGGTGGCAGTATTATGCTGTGGTGGTGATTTTCAGCGGCAGGGAAAGGGAGACTGCTCAGGGATGAGGAAAAGCTAAACAGAACAACGTACAGAGATATCATTAATGAAGACCTGTCCACAGCGCTCAGGACATCAGACTGGGCCGAAGGTTCACCTTCCAACAGGACAATGAAGCACACAGTCGAGACCATTCAGGAGTGGCATAGGGACACCTCTGTAAAGAACCCTGGCTTGAAAACAATCAAACATCTCTAGAAAGACCTGACAATGGCCATCCACCGACGGTTCCCATTCAACCTGACAGAGCTTGAGAGTATCTGCAGAGAAGAATGGCAGAAAATACCCAAATCTAGGTATGCACATTTTAAGTCAAACCCAAAAAGACCGGAGGTTGTAATCGCTGCCAAAGCTGCTTCAAGTAAGCATTGAGTAAAGGGTCTGAATACCTACGTCAATGTGACATTTCAGTTTTTCCCTTTTTAAGAAACTTGGAAAAAATTGTTTTCACTTTGTCATTATGGGGTATTGAGTGTAAATTGATTGAGAAAAAATAAATTTAAACGATTTTAGCATAAGGCTGCAACATGAAGAAAAATGTGAAAAAAAGTGAAGGGGTCTGAATACTTTCTGAATGCACTGTATACTTTCTGAATTAATGTATCTGTCTCCTACCCTCTTCAGACTGAGGGAAAGAAGCAGTACTACAGGAAAGTCTCTGTGAATGATGAAGTGCTGGAGGTGGGAGACTGTGTCTCCGTTTCATCAGAGGATCCCACCATTCCTCTCTATCTGGCAAGGTGTGAATTTTTTTATTTTTTATTTTTTTTAGAAAAACACTCCTTGATAACATTTTGTTAGAGCGGCTTTGTATAAACCTAATGACGTACTCCTTCTCAGGATCACATCACTGTGGGAGGATGGCAATGAAAAGATGTTCCATGCCCATTGGTTCCTTCGTGGGATTCACACGGTGCTGGGAGAGTCTTCTGATCCGCTGGAACTCGTCATTGTGGATGAGTGTGAAGACATGCTGCTCAATTACGTTCAAGGCAAAGTGAACGTCATGTATAAACCTCCATCTAACAATTGGTTTATGGAGGTAAGTTAACTTGATTTGAATTAATTAAGAATTAATTTAAAAAAAAATGTTGATCCTTTGATTACTTTTGTATTTTAGGGTGGCATGGATGTTGACCTCAAGGTGATTGATGATGATGGGAAGAGTTTCTTCTATCAGTTCTGGTACGACGCAGAGTTTGCCCGCTTTGAGACGCCACCAAAGACCGCTCCATCAGAAGACTGCAAGTTCAAGTAAGCCCCATCCACGCATGTATTTGTATTGTGTGTATGATTTTTTTTTTCTCTGTTATCTTACCCTTGTGGATATGCTCCCTTTTGCCAGGTTCTGTGGCAGCTGTGATAGGACTAAAGAAAGAGAGGAACAGGAAATTCCTCATGCATTTGAGCCCCTGGAGAATGACGACGAGTCCAAGGCTCTGTATGCTCTGGCCTGTTTTAAAGGGGAGCAGTTCAGGGTGGGAGACGGTGTCTACTTGCCTCCAGAGGCTTTTAATTTCAGGTGAGTGAAGTAATTCAGAAATTGTAATTTACTCAAACTTGTACAATGACGAAAATGTAAATGAGACTCATTGCCTCTGTTCCCGGCTATCAGTGTGAAGCCAGCTAGTCCAGTGAAGCGCTCCCATAGGAAAGAGGATGTGAATGAGGAGTTGTATCCAGAGTATTACAGGAAGTCCTCGGACTACATTAAGGGTTCAAACTTGGACGCTCCAGAGCCCTTCCGTATTGGGCGCATCAAGGAGATCTTCTGTCACAGGCGAAGCAACGGGAAGGCTGACACGTCGGAAGTCAAACTGCGTCTCTACAAGTTCTACAGGTAAAAGGAATTGTAATTAAATTAGTTGTCTCTCAGGATTTTGTCTGAAAATGACTTCATAATTTACTGGCTTTTGTTTAATCTCCCAGGCCTGAGAACACTCACAAAGGCGTCAAAGCTAGTTATCATGCAGATATCAATCAGCTGTACTGGAGTGATGAAGAAAAGACTGTCGTCATGTCTGAGGTGCTTGGCCGCTGTCAAGTAGAATATGGAGAAGACCTGAATGAGTCAATCCAGGACTATTCCAGTGGTGGACCTGACCGCTTCTATTTCCTGGAGGTACAGTTCAATACTTCCTCTGCAGTAATGTCAGGAACAGCTATTGTTCATTTGATCAGCAAAATAGCATATCTTTTAGCAGCTACCCCACTGCTAGACTGTTGGTATTCTGTAAAACGTTTGCAAACAGTCGTGAAACTGCATAGGGAGGAAAAAGGCACTGTATATCTGTACAAAATGTCTCCAGTTGTCTAATATGAAAACTTGGTGAAAATCCTATGGTGGTAATGTGCAAAACAAGAGTATCAAAAGATCAAATGTTGAGCTGACTTGGAAAGACTTGTGAAAATTTGGAAATAACAATGCCCATACTTGAACATTTCTTCAATGCAGTGTACATAATTGTTCTTATATTCCTCTCTCACAGGCCTATAATGCAAAATCAAAAAGCTTTGAAGACCCTCCAAATCATGCTCGCTCAGTTGTCCATAAAGGCAAAGGAAAGGGCAAAGGGAAAGGTAATAACTCAGACATAAATTTTTTTTTTTTTTTTAATCTAAAATTGGTTTTAGGTGTCACTGAAATCTTAATCCAACGATCCTATTATTCTCTACAAGGTAAAGGCAAAGGAAAGGCCTCAGCTGCACAGGAGCCACAGGAATCTCAGAATGAACCCCAGACACCTAAAGTGCCTAAATATCGCACACTGGATGTGTTCTCTGGCTGCGGTGGACTTTCTGAAGGCTTCCACCAGGCTGGTAAATGCTTGCTCAGTGCCACTCATGAAATATGTTCTCAGATCAACAAATGTTGACATGCAAAGAAGTATGGGCAGCTAAAGTCTTATTTTTCAGTGCAGTGGTGAAAACATGCCTGCTTGGTTACCTTTTTAGGTATCTCTGAGACTCTGTGGGCCATTGAGATGTGGGAGCCTGCAGCACAGGCCTTTCGGCTCAACAACCCCGGCACCACAGTGTTCACAGAGGACTGCAACATCTTGCTGAAGTTGGTCATGTCTGGAGAGAAGACCAATTCTCTTGGCCAGAAACTGCCTCAGAAGGGTGATGTGGAGATGCTGTGTGGGGGACCTCCTTGCCAAGGGTTCAGTGGGATGAACCGCTTCAACTCTCGCACTTATTCCAAATTCAAGAACTCACTTGTGGTCTCCTATCTCAGGTCAGTGTATGTCAGAGCAGATTCTCATCTTGACTCTTAGACTACATGATGTTCCAAGTTTTCCTCCTTTATAGACCATAAAGTCCTTAAATGCACATTTTGAAATAAATTTTCCTTTTGTTGCAGTTACTGTGATTACTACAGACCCAAGTTTTTCCTGCTTGAGAATGTGAGAAACTTTGTGTCATTCAAAAACTCGATGGTCCTAAAGCTGACTCTACGCTGTCTTGTGCGCATGGGCTACCAGTGTACTTTTGGTGTCCTTCAGGTGGGTAGAACTATACTGACTGTTGTATTTGTAGTCGGGGCAATATTTATTCCAAATTGTGCCGATCTTGAGTAGGATCTGGGAAATGTCAAAATACAAAATATTGCAAAACCTGACCTTTTTTATTTATTTATTTTTTAAATTATTTTTTTAATTTAATATTACAAAATTATTAAATAACAATTCCAACCCTGAATTTCTTAAAAATGTGAGGATTTCAGTCTTCTCATTGCCATGTGATGCAGATGACATAATAAAGTAATACATGCCAGTAATTTTTACAATGACTGAAGTCCGCTTCACTAGACTAACACGCTGGTTGCTCCCCTCAACAGGCTGGTCAGTACGGTGTCGCCCAGACCCGTCGCAGAGCAATCATCCTGGCTGCGGCTCCTGGAGAGAAGCTGCCTCGCTATCCTGAGCCTCTGCATGTGTTTGCTCCCAGAGCTTGTTCTCTGAGCGTGGTGGTGGACGACAGGAAATACGTCAGTAATGTCACACGGTAATGTAAACTGCTTCTATTGTCCTATTTATTGATTTTTTTTTTTTGTGGTAAATATACATCACGAACCTGTACAGCTCCTCAAATAGATCATAACAATGCCCCAATGTGACTCAGACTAAATGTTCTGCCTTACAACAGAGGTAATGGAGGAATCTACAGGACCATCACTGTCAGAGACACAATGTCTGACCTGCCAGAGATTCGCAATGGTGCAGCTGCGCTGGAGATTTCCTACAACGGGGAGCCCCAGTCTTGGTTCCAGAGCCAGATCAGAGGCACACAGTATCAGCCTATACTCAGAGATCATATCTGCAAGGTGAGCTGTCTCACACTTTTGTACTTTTTGTCTTGCCACTAACATTAACACGATGTAGCTCTGCTGTATTAATGTAGTATCAATTCTCTTCAAAAAACAAACACAAAAAAACAAACCAGCTTTATAACAAAACATGCATTATCTTCGTGCTCTCAGGACATGAGTGCTCTGGTCGAGGGTCGGATGCGTCACATCCCCTTGGCTCCAGGCTCTGACTGGAGGGATCTGCCCAACATCGAGGTTCGGCTGAAAGATGGCACCATGACCAAGAAACTGCGTTACACACACTCTGATAAAAAGAATGGACGCAGCAGCATTGGTGCACTCAGAGGTGTTTGCACCTGTGCAGGAGGTATGCAGCTCTAGTTTTTATACTTGAATAATGGAAATTACAAATCTTAATTTCTAGCGTGGAGGCACCTCTAATGGTTATGTTAATGCATTGTTTAGGGAAGCCATGCGACCCTGCAGACAGGCAGTTTAACACCCTGATCCCCTGGTGTCTGCCCCACACTGGTAACCGTCACAATCACTGGGCTGGACTCTACGGCAGATTGGAGTGGGACGGCTTCTTCAGCACGACTGTCACCAACCCTGAACCCATGGGCAAGCAGGTACGTCAGCTTTTTCATATAAGAAGTTAGAATAAAACCATTTTCAGCCAAAATGTTTCAAAACTGGCACAAAACTGCTTAGAGCACATTCTTGGTACCATACTGTGAAACATACGTCCTTATCTCATTCATTCATTATAAGGAGACATGGGGATTCGCACTGTTTAATAAAAAATCATTGGTTAAAAATCTTCAGCTAACCCAGATTTCAGGAGATGCTGGAAATTTTCTATCAGCTCAAATCAACTGACTTGTGGTTCAGCTGGAAAAATATATACTAACAGGACAGTAATTGAATTACCTGTAACAGATTTCCTAACTTTGGATCTTACTTGCATTTTAATTCTAGGGCCGTGTTCTGCATCCTGAGCAGCACAGAGTGGTTAGTGTGAGGGAGTGTTCACGCTCTCAGGGATTCCCTGACACCTACCGCTTCTTTGGAAACATCCTGGACAAACATAGACAGGTAAAGCCGTGACTTCGTTTAAGGCCAGCTTGAAAAGCAAGTAGTCGAGTGTATTTTTATTTTTTTATTTTTTTTTCCTATTATCCTTTTGTTCCAAAATGCATTGGATCATGTATTCCAAAACCTATAATCTTAGTGTCACTGTTTTGTTGGCTGGTTAAAGGATCACCAAATAGGTTCTGACATTGAGAAGGTGTTGGCATCTGTCCTATTTTTCTCTGTCACTCAGATGAACCCATAAACAATTATCACCCAACTCTGCATTTCCTGCTATTTCTGTGGAGCTTTAGAGCATCTTTGAGCTTATTGTTTTGGTTTTGTAGCTGCAACTTTACTGTTTTGGGTCACTCGCATAGCTCTCGTAGAATTGTTTTTGGCTGCAGTGGTTTTTCAGCAGAACAGCCACTGTCGTTACCAACAGGCAAAGGTAGAAACTAGCTGATAAATGTAGTGGAGGATATAGCAGCCAAAGATATTTCCCTCAGGAGTTGGAGACCAAAAACTGACTTTAAAAAGAGTGAATATTGGACTTGGATTAATCAAGTGTCCCGAAACATGATTCCATGAATGCTGATGTTTGTCAGATGTGTAAATAGGCAACTGTTTGCCAACAAGTTTGGTATATCAAAAGGTTTTACGATAGTGCTGTGTTTTATAGCTTATTTCTGTGCCCTCAAGTGGCCAGAAAAATATTGAAGGATTAAACACACGATACTGAAAATACAAGCAATTCCAAAATGGTTTCTCTATAAAATTTCAAAAAGTTTTGTGCTGTCATAAGTCAAGTAATTGCTTCTCTCTGTTGCTGCCTCCCAGGTTGGAAATGCTGTGCCCCCTCCACTCTCGAGGGCCATAGGCCTGGAGATTAAGAAGTGTGTCATGGAGCGAATGAAGGAAGAACAAGCATCAGGTAACTCATTGGTCTCAAGTATATTTGTTATTCTGATGGACATTCACTCATGATGGATTTTGAATATGCAGAAATCCTTGTACAAATGTGTATTTATTTCTCTCCACAGAGATCAAACAAGAAAAGATGGAGGTCTCTGATTAGTCCCGCGTTACCTTCCCAGCAAGAATCGGTTCCACAAATCCTGATGCTGATGTGTCGGGCAATCATTTCTTTTAAATAAGATGGCTTTCAACTGTGTCACTAAGTGGCCACCATGGACATTCTGTGCAGTGCCGTTCCATGTTGTTTTTAAATGTGCTTTTAATCATGTTGTTGTTGGGAAATGTTCGCCTAATGTGGGATAAATTGTATGTAGTTTTTTATATGTAATATTTCAAATAAAGCTCTTATGAAATCGATGACTTTTGAATTTAATTATTGTAAAACTAGGCAGTCAAGACAGTGATGTTAACGTGGTACTAAGGCTTGAGTAGTATTCTCGGCAATGTTCAGACCTGGTTTCTTATATCCTTACTAAATTGATCTGGAGATGAAGTGATCACTTGTGGTCGCATTTCATTAACCACACTTTGATAAGCTTAAGCTGCAGTTTTTCCACAAACTAGACTCTACGCTCAGACAAGTAAGACCTATAAACCAAAAGATCTTATTCTCTACCAAAAGCAGCTTTAATGGCTCATGTATTTGGCCACTGATGGCAAATCAATAAGCAGGACTACTTAAGCTCAATACTGGAGTTGGAAGAATTTGCATCAATGTAAACTACCTTGACTTGAGTATTTAAAGCTTAATGGACAGATATTGCTATTATGAAATATACTGATGAGTAGGTGAGAGCATAAATGTTCGACATGGTTTTGATTCAGAACAAGATTGTAGCACATCTACGTGGTTTGAGTCATCAGAATTAAATGCTCTTCTTGCACTTACATCTGTATATGTAGCTCACTGCTTTTGATCTGATCTTAGACTTCGTAAGTCTTGCTTAAAGACTGACTATAAAACCATCAGTTCTTAAATTTTATCTAAGTCAAAAGCCACCGGGAAATTAGTAGAAAATAGTAACAAGGAAGTCGTGATCACAATTACTCTCTTTATTTAGGTAACAGCCATATCTTACGATAATAAAATCTGGCATCATTTGGGTATATTGTGATGGATTCCTCAGTTGTTTGACGGTCTGCAAAAGAGAGTTAAATAAGGTTGGCAGCGAGAATAAATAACGTGATTTAACACTTATTTGACAAAACTGAGAACTAACTTACTTGGCCCATTCAACATTGAGAATAAGGTGATCATATCCAAATCCTGACACTCCTGCGATAGCTCTGGCTGCATCTTCCCGACGATGGAAACTGATAAAGGCAAAGCCCTGCAGGAAATAAAGTAAGTAGTTGATTGATGAGACAGCTGGAACATGATGCGTTTTTCATTGTCTATTGCAGGAAAAAAAACAAAACAAAAAAAAAACACTACACTACACTTCATATATTATTGAAATTTAGTTGCACTTCTGTTAGAATTATAAATGATGCTGAAGCACTTGCCTTAATAAATCCTCCCCTCTTGGCTTCCTTCTTTCCCTTTGATTTATTTATTTTTTAAATGCCTTTAAAATTAAATGTGCAGCTGTTTGTATTCTTAAGACGAGCACTGACCTTTGACTGCCCAGTGTTCTTGTCCTTGGCCAGATAGATCCTCGAGATGGAGCCAAATGGTCTGAAGAGCTCCTGCAAGTCTGTCTCACGGGTGTCCTCAGACAGGTTGGTCACACGGATGGTGGCATTGTCATCAGCTGTCAGGTGATACACAGTTCTTTATACTGAGCAATACCCTTGCTGCTGTGCAGTCAAGTACAGAATGGATGCATGGAGCCAGCAGGTACGCGGACATTCACCCACCTCTGCGGTTAGGCTGCATGGACTCCCCTCTTCGCGTGCCTCCATCCCTCAGGCTTGGGGGCACATACTTCCCAGTCTTGCTCTGTGCAGGCTGTGCTGGCTCTGGTTCCGCTGGTTAATGAGAGGAAAAGCAGGCATGGTCATTACAACTTTAGGAACAGCCACCAAGTCTAACAGCTGACCATGAAAACAAATCAAAATTTGATGATGTGAATGGTGAGCTGATGGTACCAGAGCCAGCAGGCTTGTCCTTGTCTCCAGTTGAAAGCCCAAGCTGTTCAGCCAACTCCTTCTGCATGGGGCCCAGTGTGTCCTTGTATGGACAGCGGGTGGTCCAATGGTCACCTTTGCAAATACGGCAGGACACAATCTTCTGTCCTTTCAGTTTGTTCATGGGATCCTCATCCTGGTCTTGGGCGTTCAAGTCCTGCAAGAGGTGAGATAAGGTACTCAGTCACTAGCTAAACCGAGTAAATTACATATTAGTACCGCAGTTAAAGTGTGTTTGCCGATATTATGTGGACTGCTACACATCACCGAGCAGCAACACAAGGTCACAATGGATCCTCACCTCTTTGCTGGAAATGAAAGTCATGAAGACATCATCACTGACTGTGGTGGTGGCAACATTAGGACCTGGTGCATCAAACTCAGAGTTACCAAATTTCTTCCAGTTCTGAAATGAGAGAACCAAATAATACATGACAGCTGACTTTAGCTAGAGTATTGTTAATTTGCAAGTGAACGCAGGTTCAAATACATTCAGTCTGAAAACAGACCTTTCTCCTGGCCACAGCTTTTGAGGCTTTTCTTGTTTCGATCTTGAAGGTCCGCACAATCTAGAAGATATAAAGGCAGAAAATTCTTAATTCAGTTTTATTTCACAAAAGCAAAAAACTTTTGCTTACTGTAGTAAAAATCGTCAAACTTTTATGGCACTTGAAAACCACTGTGGCACCGAGTCTATTCAAAACTCTAGTGGGTGCAAGTGTTGCGACCATTTTAGTACCTGAGTCTAACAAACAAAATTAACTTCAAGAGTGGCAGAGACCAATCATATACATATCATATACAGACCAATGAATGACTAAATCTGCTTCTCTTGCAGTTTTACAAACCTAATTGTATTTGTGGTTTCTTAAAAATATATATCTGAACTTAAATCAACAAAAAACTGCATGATATTCAATGAGGTTTACTGCTAGAGTACTGATGTCCAGAGGATAAGCCTCTTTACCATAATGTTGGACTCATAGCACAGGTGTATGTACCCTAAAACGTGAGATCATTTCGTTTGTAAGCGCTGCCACAGGATCCACCATAAAATGTAGTCATATACAACCAAGCACCCTGAACACCGTTAACAGATTTAACACATAGCATAATAGGTCAAATTACCTTGAACTTCTTTCCGTCATCATCTATTTTATATTCCGTGACAGTTTTTATATTTCCTTTGATGGTCTCCTTGGGGGATGGTAGTGTGCCTGTTAGAAGGACATCAGTTTGATCAGTCAACTTAGACCTATAGTAAGATGTCACAGGGGCAAAGGCAATGAAATTATTTTTCCTGCTTCCTTCCTGAAGGCTTTTGTGTGTTGCTTTGATATACAATTAGCATAACATCTATAACAGAATTATAGATCAAAGATGATAATGGTGACACAGGACAGTTTTCAGGCTAACTACTAATAACTTTAGTGTGTTTATATATATATATATATATATATATATATATATATATATATATATATATAAATATATATATATATATATATATATATCCCCAATAGTCATTTGGCCATCACTCCTTAACTATTTTATGCTGTTCAGACTGCTTCACTTCTCTTGAACTCATCTCCAGTACTGAAACGTACCCAAATGACATTGTGCACATGTCAGAAATAGTTAAATTTCCGATTGCAAACTTTGCCATTTATCACGTTTAAGTCTAACTAAAGCCAGTAACCTAGATAGCCTAACTTGCTAGCGCTAGTCTTGCTAACTGCTGTCTTAACGTCTCTATCGATCGACTGCCTACGTCACTGTTCACAGAGCGATCACACATTGCGTCAATAAATCATCAATTAATGTCAATCACTCAAACGTTTTTAAAAGACTCAATATCCAAAGCAGGATATCCAGGGTGTAAGTAAATTTTATACATTTTAGCTCGACTTTTACGCCCGGCAACCACGTGGAAGTGGATGCCGCCTAGTCGGCCTCCTCCTCTGGGCTCCAGACTACGAGAGCTGTGCTAGCATTCGCTAACTAAGCTAACTAGCTGACTAGCTAGCGATTTACCTTCATCTCCTTCCTCCTCGACTTGGTCTGCCCAGCTGGGCTTGGAGCTGGGGGAGAGAGGTTGATATGCAATATTAGACTGATAAAAGACCTCCAGTATGGGGGAAAAAAATGATTAAGAGTTTCTGATAACACTCACTCGTCGTATTCAATCGACGGCATCCTCTCAGATAGCTTAGCTTCAGGACCGCAAAGAGCGGCGCAGTGCGAGCCTACCGCCACTACACGCTTCCGGGTCTTTAACTTCGCAATAAAAGTAGTTTTAGTTTCACAATAAGAGCCCTGCATTCCGTTGTTACCCTCTTCAAACAATATTTCACTGGTGGGGCTGATAATAATGTGTAAACATAAATAATATATTCGCTTTATATTATGATGAAAATATCGTCATCATCATCATTAGAGAGTTTCAATGTTGGACATAGGAACAACAAACCGGGCGAAGCAGCCCCCACCATTAAAGTACAATATCAACTATAATGGGTCCTCCATCCTCCATCTTTTGATTCTGGTCTTTCAGACTCCGTCTCAAAATCTACTTTTAAGATCTTAATTGTTTTAGTTGTTATTGAGTTCATTTGTCTTAAAGTTGTGTTTTATCAAACTGCTTCATTTTGTGTGTGTGTGCCAAGTAATTCACACACAGAAAACCTCAAATTATTTATCATAAAAGAACTGTAAGGCTACAACCAACAATATTTTTATTATCAATACATCAGACAATTACTTTCTTTAATAATCGAATGATTGTTCAGTGTATAAAATGTCACAAAATAATTTAATATCCCCATCATTATTCCTTGAAGCCCATGTTAACATATTAAAATTTCTTCTTTTGTCTGACCAGCTTACAAAAACAAAGATGTTGAGTTTACTATCATAAAAAACACTGGGGAAAATAGCAGTTATTCATATTTGATAGGCTGAAACAAGCAAAGTTTTGGCATTTTCCCTTTAAAGAAAGACTTCAATGAGTAAGAAAAAAATTACCAGACTTGTTGCCAATTATTCAATCAATCAGCTAGCTAATTAATCAACTAATCATTTAAGCTCTAGCGTACTGGTTGGTTTCTGGGAGCCTGGTGAAATAATGAAGCTGCCATGTACATTGGGGGTCAATCATCTTTTCCTTCGAGCCCCCTAGGAGGTTCCTCTGGCCATTCATAGCATGATAGGAAGGAAAATGACTGACTTGCCTTCTGGTGGATGGTAGAACAAAAAAAACATTTTTTCCTTGTCGACTTGTGAAATACCAGACTGAGATAGATTTTGTGGGCTTCATGCCAAACTTTACTATTCTGGGAGATAAAGAAAAAAATATTTCCACTGCACAAAATTATTTTCTTCCACCTTTCTCTAATTTTGGCTTCTTTGTTTTTAATGTCTGAACACTTTTGCCATTTAGACCTCTTAAAATCTCTCTCAAAAAAAAAAACTGAAAAACCTGTTTGAATCACTTTATCAACTCATTTTGAATCATATTTTTTTTTGGTCTCAGTAAATAAGTATAGAAATATATTCAGGGTCAGACAAGAAGTGGAACAAGATGATGATAATCAAAGGTGTTTAAAACTGAAAACAGGCACATTACAGCAACAAAGAGAATTTTATTACAGATGGTTATGTTTCAAAGTTAACAGTACAAAACAAGAACTTTTGTCAATAACAAAAACAGGTCAAGAATATAAAGCAGGATCTCTTGTGGAAGGAATTGCTGTGTAGAATTGAAAAATCCTCAACATGAAATAAGGATCGGCTTCACAGAAAAGCTTTCAGACAGCAGCTCTGCTTTCTCATCACTACTTTTCTGTTGTCCTTCCCACAACAGGCTACTCTTATACTGTCAAACAAAGCCATGTAAAGGATTGGGTGAATACACATGTTCAGACTTGCCAGTCCCTTGGACACTTGGTACATATTGTAAACCCAACAGTTACTGTTATTGGGATCGTGGATTCTCAGATACAAGTGATAGGTCTGAAAGACATGGTAAGGTACAAAGGAAACAGCATACAGCACAAGCACTGATGTGACCAGCAGAGCTACTTTGCGTTTCTCCAATGTGGTTATACTGACATTTTTACAAACCACCCAAATCACTGCACAGTAAGAAGCGAAAGTGACCAAAAAGGGAACAAGACAGCCGAACACAGCCAGAAACACTTTGTAAGTGAAGTGACGCCATTCATCGCCAGGATTATGCTCACAGTAGGACACACACATAGTCTTATTAGTGCACTCCTTTCGGCAAGCAGTGGCAAATTTCAACACAGGGCCGGAAATTCCTCCCACAACGATCCAGATAATGGCGCTGATGGCCTTAGCGTGGGTTGCCTCCACATATGATCGAGTGAAGAGGGGGCAAACGATGGCCACACATCGGTTCACACTTATCGCCATGATGAAAAAGATGCTCACATACAGGTTGCAGGTGAAGAGAAACCTCTCGATTTTACACGCGGCGTTACCAAACATCCAGTGCTTCCCCTGTGTGTAGTAGACAATCAGCAGAGGCAGGGTCAGGACGTACAGCAGGTCACTGACGGCCAGGTTACAAGACAGGACAACACCGGTGTGCCAGTTCCTTCTCTCTCTGACCACCAGCAGCCATAGGGCAAACAGGTTTCCTGTCAGGGCCACAGTGAACTCAATCCCATACATCGAGGGCAGCAGGGCTATTTGAAACCCCTCACAGGCAGAGAAATTCTGCACCATCTTGCTTTCAGTTGAAGTTTATTTAGTTCTCAAGCCGCGCTAATACAGTTTGCACAGTGCAATATCTGTGAATGGAAGTATGTCAGTTCATTAAACTTCACCATTTGTATGAGGTCACACCCATTATGACAAGAGTTTAAGCTCGGCTCATATTTGAGTTCTATTTCTTACTTATGGGAAGTTAGAAAACCTCTTTAAAAAAAAGGCAGGCAAAACACTGGCTTAATGTTAACTGTTAGAAAATTATCTTAAAAAGAAATTGGTTTAATAATCGGAAATGAAAAGTGTTAACTTCCACTTACTGACAGGCAGATGTTGCAGTGCGCTGTTCCGCGAGGCAGAAAAACCCAAGCGTTACATCTGTAAAAGAAAAGGTGAGAGAAAAAAAAAAACTCCTCAGCGACCACATCAGCCTCAGGCGAGGGACGGGACTGGGACGTGGACATCTGACTGTGAGAGTCCGACAGTTCCTCTTATCCTCTGCAGAAATGTCGCACTTTGAAGAAACCAGGCGACGACACTCTGCGCGACGCGTCCGACCGGCTGTGGTGACAGTCTCGGGGCTCACGTGATTCAGCCACTCATTTAACGTGTGTTCGCGTGCCGCAAGTGTGTTATGTATGCAGCTTGATCTGACACTGGGGAGGGAAGGCACCTCGGACCAGAGTCCTCGTCTCACAGAAACCACAAGGGCGGAAATAGCCGCTGCTGTCGTCTAAACCCCTCAAGCCCACACTTCCTCATAATTAATGCATATAGTTCATGAGCATGACGACCATTAATGTACCAAAAAATAAAATAAAATAAAAGTGCACACGCTCTTATTTTACTTCCGCACTTTAGACCTGGATTCACTTTTTGGGAATATAGTCCCTTTCCTACACATATGTATCAGTTCTTTTTCAGTGATGCTGAATTTTTTCTTTTTGAGTTTAGCAAATCGAGACACTTAAAAGACAAAACAACTAATCTATCCCAGTTTGACTAAAAAAAAAAAAGCCTGTAACCTTGGGAAAATGTATTTGTTGCAGCAAAAATAAATCATTAAGTCACTTATAGCCTTATTGTTGTCACAGCCTTTAATTGTGGTCAAACTGTTCAGACCTGCTATTCTGGATGTTCCTCAGACGACCACTTACTCTGCATCGTTTATAAGAGAAACTTGCTTCAATAATTCACTGTCACCTGTTGTTTCATTTTTTAACATTACTTCCATTGAAATGCTAGCCTACCCTGCACCTTATCAACCATATCCCTACTAACAGCTCAATCCCTCCCTGAAGACATTGGTGGAGAACAGAGCAGGAGCATTGGCAAGAGAAGATCAAATGCCATGGGTGGAGTTAAATTCGCCTTTTTGGGTCGGAGGCGGGTCCCAGGTCAATGGACTCACCCGGAAGGTAAACGATCATACCTACAGGGCACATTCCTAAAATTCCCCAGAAAAAGCGCCAAACAGTCTCACCCTCTCAATGGGTTTCTGCAATTAACTCAAGAGTTGTAGAGCTGAGTTATAAAAGCCTCACGCCTATTTGTGATCCTGTTAAATTACGGATCGATGGTCTTACGGAAAGGGAGGATGTAAAGGAAAGATCAGGCCCTTGAATGGCTGCACTGGCTCCCTGACAACAATACAATCATCCACCGAGTTGGCAGGATATTTTTTCAACAATTTATTGATAAGGTACATTTTCAATATTAATTCATACAGTGTTAAAATATAGCACTTTCTTCTTCACTTCTGTCCCTCTGCTGATTTGCAGCAATAAACAGTCTCACAAACAACCATCACTTGTGGCTGAGGCCTTCAAAGGCTTCACAAGCTGAAGCATTGATGGAAAATGGATACTTGCTGCCATTTGGTGCTTCAGCGTTATAACTCATTCAATGTCCGAGTCCTGAGATACTCCAGGCGAGTTCAACCTTTTCCCTTCCTCTGTTTGAATCCTTGCTTCGCTCCTGCACCTCTCTTCTTGAAGCCCGGCTTGCCTTTCTGACCTTTAGATTTGAATGGTTTGTCCTTATTTTTCTTTCCTCCAAATGTTTTGTTCCCTTCAAATTTCTTCTTCCCACCAAATTTATTTTCTCTATCACCGGCTTTCTTAGCTCCAAACATCTTTCTTCCAGGCTTAATTTTCTTTCCAAATGGTTTGTCCCCGTCCCTGGATTTCTTCCATCCTTTTCCCGTTTTGTCTCTGAGCTGTCCTCCTGGACCATTTCTCTTTGGCGATTTGGCATCTCTGTCTTTTCCTGATGATTTACCAGAGGTCAGCTTTCTCTTCTTGGCAGGTCCATGAAACTTTTCTGAGCCCTGCCTTTTCTTGGCAGAGGGGAACATGTCTGCACCAGAAAAAAAAAAAAAAAAAAGGCTTGGTCAATAAAAACATTCAAAGAATGACCTAAGAGCTAACCTTTTACAGTATACTAGTTTTATTCACCTTCATCTGGCTCCTCTCCTACAGCCTGTCTGTAGTACTCCACCTCATCATCAGATTCAACAGCAGCTGTCTGATCATCCTGCATCCCTGGATCCTCCACCTCACTGTCCTCTTCGGCTTCAGCAAGTTTCCGTTTAATGCCCTCCAGGCTCTTTTTCCTGTTACGAGAGAGAAAAAAAACTGTTTTATACTTCGACCCAGTGAAAAATAAACATGGCTGAAGAATTAAATTATCTTCAAGGCCAGCTTACTTTTGCTCTTCTTGTTTCACTCTTTTCTGAGCAACATTCTGCGCCTGCTTTTTCCGCCGATCCTCCTTCTCCTTTAACTGGGCCTCCTTCCTGTTCAGGATCTCCTGTATTTCCTCCTCTGTCTTGGAGACTGCAAACGTAGTATACGACAAAATTCCCATTGAACAACAATTTGTGCCGGTTGTACATTAAACTAAGTAAGCTCTAGATGTATCAGTAAGCGTTTACTTTTAGAGAGAAATCATAAAATTCATACTTATTTTTTCATCACGTACACCTGAACAGCAAGCAAAAAGATGTGAATGCTATATGACTCACTCATAGCATGATAAAGGACATTCCCTTCTCCCATGCCCTCTTGGATCTTGGTCAGCTGCAGAGTCATGCGGGGACCAATCTGAGGAGAACAAAATGAGAAATTCAGCGTTCATCCAAGTAGCAACAAAATAATATTTTTAAGAACTATACTCTCTGCATTCTTCACCTCGGTCAAACGGACAGCACTCTGTTGTGATGCCATGTTGCCTCTTCCAGAGTAGACCTGCGGCAGTTCAGTTATGTTGTGCTCCCCATCTTGTTCTGCTTCACTTTCTGAAAGGTTCGCCCCTCTGGGGGTGGTTAGAAGAGCACAAAACGGTTGAGATACAGAACCACTTCAACAATTCTGCAGATGTTACGGCAGCTACAGACTGGACGTAATGTCCTTTGGCCTCGGCCCTGCAAGAATTATACCTGCACAAGAACCTTACTTCATCAGCAGCTCACTGATGTCCTCAAACTTGCACATGTTGGGGAACTTCTCCTGCATCAGCTTCTTGACTCCACGGCTCATGCCGACAGGGACGACCTTCAGGCTGCTGCAGGTGGGGAACAAGATCATTTGGGTCACTTTGACATCTAAACAATAGACTGCAGAAACATGGTTAGTGTGTGGAGGCCCATCAGTGCGTTTACTTTGGACATACATCACTGAACAGTCAAGTCATGATTTGTCATCATCTGAGCCCAACCATCATTACATTATCATCCAGCATTACATCTCTGTACCGAGTCATGATAGAGCTGCCACAGCCGAAGTGGAGCTGTGAATCTCTTTGCGTTTACCTTAAACACTGAGAAAAGGACAACTACCGTAATATTCATGACAAAATGTTTTACTTACTAATGTCGAAATTCTATTTCCTGCGACGCTGGGTTGTAATTCAGCAGCACACACCTCTTGATGTTGTTGAGGCTTACCTTAAAAAATAAAAATCCACATTTATCACTAGAATACAGACTGGACTTTCAAAGTGCTGAATCGTTTAAGCCTTAAAATGTCAGAAAGCGTTTACTTTTGACAAATCTTCAGGTGAACTCAGAAGACTATACTTTCATCATGCCAACAAGGCTTCAAGCCCCAGGTCTTGAAAAAAAAATGACAGTAATGCAACAGTTATGTTGGCAAGACATACCTTGTGCACATTAATGGAGGGAAACATGTTTTGGAACATGGTGGCCATGAGTTTTATGTGCATGCCATCAGATCCAAAGTTATTTAGGATGAGTAGTGGATGATGTGTGAACTGCTGCTCGTGCATCCTGTGCTTCTTCAGAGATGAAACCACATCTTTGACAAGAGAGTACTGAAAAAAAACAACCAAGAGCCCTTAAAGAAGTGGAAAAGGGTAAAGAGTCAAAAATGACTAGCAGTTTGGGCATATCAGTGCGTTTACTTTGTAAAACATCACTTAGCAGTCAAAGATTTAAATGTCATCATCTGGGCCCATCGATCTTTTGTACTTGTGTTTTATTCATGAGTTCATACACATTATTCACCTTGAGCACTCTGAAATGAAGCATGGGACCTTTGGGAAGTCGAGCAAGTCTCTGAAAGAGCAAGAAAGGTCTCGTTAGTCGGGTAAAGGTAAGGCTTAACAAGGCAAAAATTCAAAGTCCTCCAAGAACTGTTGGTTTATGGTATATGATCTCACCATGTTGATACTGCTGGGGGTTTTGCTGAAGATCATGAAGTGTGAAACCCCAAGTGGTCCTGCTATGGCAACAAAGTCTTTCAGTACGTTCTTTTTCCTAACCTGGTTTGGGGGGCAAACAAACAAAAAAATAGAACAAAAATAAGAGGTTGAGGCACAGTGAGTATGAAACAACATGATATGGCAAAAGTGCATTCATATTACAAATTCTCAGGCAAACCTTAATGTTATACTTCAAAACTAACAATTAAGCCTACATTGAACAAACTTCTACACTTCTGGCATCATTTAAAGCAACTACAGAAGTTCACAAATCAAACTTTCCTCCAGCAGCTACTTGAGTTTGTGTACTCAGTCATATACTGAAGCAAGCTGGTCCAGCCCTAACAGGCGGACAGACGGACCTTAAGAGACTCTGCAGTGTACGGCTCCAGGACTCTCCGCACATCCAGAATGAGCTGACCCACGTTTTTCCCGATCTGACCCCGGTTAAACACGAAGGAGTGAGGAACAGCTCCGTAGGTCTCCTCGGCCACATGGTTGGCTGTTGCTCGGGATTTCTTCTGGTTCTTGGTCTGAAAGCACCATATCGACATATTTCATGAATTATCAAGACAAAAAAGTTAGTGACATCGTTAGAGTGAACTTGTTTGGGGAAAAAAAGCCGATATACGCTCAGTTAACCTGGCTAGCAAGATATAGCTAATGTTAAAGGATCCAACCAGCTTTACTAACGTTATCTCACCCCCCCCCCCCCAAAAAAAAATACAGCTCGAAAATGGGCTTCTTATTTAACACAAGCTACATATTTCACCTAATATAAATAATTAAATATCCTCCTGAATGTTACAGGTAATGCTAACCTGTTAGCACAGGCCGTTACTTACCTTTGATTTCCCCATAATTCAGCGAGATGTACAGCAGGTGAACAAAAGAACATTAAAAGTTGCTACAGTAAATTCATGCTGCAAAGACAAGTTACGTTCATTCTGACAGCAAAAAAATTAATCTACAACAACTCAACTACGAAGTCAACACGACGCACCGCACATGGCTCTACCACTGCGCGTCGCACTAATACGTCCGTGTTCCTCACATGTCTGGTAATAGTTCCTACCTTATCCGGAATACAGGAAACTATAACACTAATTTCCGTAATTGTATCAATATAATGTAAACCATGTTTCTTCTTAAAACCTACATAATTGGCACATGGTTACAAAGTCTAATTTAGATTACGTTTTCGGTTTCAAGATATATATAGGCTCCCAGGTTGACTGAAGATTGCAGATTGTTTATTTACCTCAAACACATGCGGTAAATAGTGTGTAATGTTAGTACATAAAATAAAGTCACTAAACTGAAATAATCGTGATCATTGCTCTCTAGTCGTCCCAGCTTGGGCCTACAACTATCCTTTCTTCAGTGGGGGTATTGAAGATGAAGGATAATAATGATCATTAATATTCTTTGTAGTCTTGTTTGATCGAACAGTATGAAACCCTGTGACATGTAATGCATTTCAATAAAAAAGTCTTGCTATAAATACTTTCTCTGTGAATGTTTAGCCCAGTTTCCATTCCACCGGTTTGTGGTCTGATGACCAATAAAATGAGGATGACTGAGTGGTAAAGGTCTGAGTCACGAGTCTGCTGCTCCACTTGCTTCAGTAGGAATAATACAGAGTGTTTTGGTTATTCTTTATTTTATTATTATTATTTTTTCTAAAATCATTGAGGCTATTCGCGTTATTACTAATGTTTGGACTATACCCCACCCCCTGCACCATACCATGCAGGTCTGCAGTAAATACTACTTTCCACCAGGCTGTGGGAAAGACCAACAAAATTATAACTGATACAAGAAAAAAATGTGAGTTTATGTAAACTCATGAGTCTTGCCCCATCGGTGGTCACAGTGAGGAACTACAACTCCACATTAAATTAGTCAAACAAGCACAAATACAGACATGACAGCACACTGATAATACTGATACTGCTTATAAATGGAGGTATCAATTAGGGTCTTCATAGTCATGTTAGTACTAATGTTAATGGTGTTTGTATTAAAGAATAGGTTCACAATTTTTCAAATACTTCTTAGAGCAAATGTCAGTCAAAAGTTCATACCGACCATTAAGAGACCTCTCTCTCTTTTTTTTTTTTTAAGTGTAAGGGGGGGAAAAAATACACAGTCCCCTCAAAAATGTGTTCATGTGTTTATCTGATTATCTGATCATAACTATAGACTTTTTTTTTTTAGGACACAGTTCCTTCCTTTGTTTTTCCCTGAAAGTGTCCTGCAGTGTAGAGCAGTATAGCATAGCCTATAGCAAAAGAAAAAAAAAAAAACTTCTTGAAGATGTCCGTGTCATTTGTCCAATTTTCGATTTTTGAAATAATGAAATTTGAAATACATTTTTGAACAGATCGACGACTGAGGATTTTGTCCCCATCATGTACGTTGGAAACACATTAGGAAGAGATCTTTTAATGGCCGGTACGAACAACAAGCAAAACCAGTTTCAATGTCCAATACGATCATCGACTATTGTTTTAAGACGGACTTGAAAAACCGCGTACCTACCCTTTAAGAAACTCTACGAACGATATAATATGAACCCCTGTAATATGTAACAGTGAAGTATGTGGTGCACAGTGTAAAATGTATATGTAGTAATTTATGATATAAGAAAATAAGTAAACAAAGGGGTTTACTCATTGTTACATTGCATATGATGATAGAAAAAAAATATTTAAAGAACTTTAAGAATCAGTATTGTCGCAGTTCACAATTGTGTCCAGCAGAGGGCAGAATTAGACTCCGGTCCTGCCATACTAACAGTTCAGGTAAGGCGTACTGATATCTCTGCTACTCTTAGTGTGTTAAAAAAATAAAAATAAAATATATATATGTATATGTGTGTGTGTGTGTGTGTGTGGGGGGGGGGCACTTCTTCACTGCTGCATTGTTGGTCATGTAATCAGATATACCTATTGGGAAATAGAAATACCTTTCTATTTCTACACGTGTTAAATCTCCCACTTAGCCCACCCACAAGAAGGAATGGAGACGAGCTGTGCCTGTTTCCCTCCCGCGTGTCCGACCCACAGCGCGGCGGACAGTCCCGGACTCCACCCGGAGAAAAAAGCTTGGGCGGGCGGCTGTGCGCTGCCCTTCATCGGAGTTTGGAAAGTTTGCGCAGGCGTGCGTTCACCGGACCGACCACAAAGTCCTCATCTCTCTCGAGAAAACCGAGGCATACCGTTTGAAAACACCTGAGATAAAAGCACACATGTCACCGTTGTGCGGCTCGCCCACGTAGATCTGAACAAAGTCACAAAACCAACCCAGTGATGGAAAAGACAAGTACTGTTCTGCCATACATGTACTTTACTGGTGCATTTCCATTTTATGTTACTTTTTACTTCTACTTCGCTACATTTAAGAGGCAAATATTTTACTTCCTTTTTCACTGCATTTATTTGACAGCAACAGTCGATAGTTGCTTTGCAAATTAGGATTTTTACACGTAAAACGTATTACCATCTTATGAGATATGATATCATTATGGATAGGAAGTACCCAGCAGTGTAGAAAGGTATTAAAATTAGCTTCACCTCAACCAGCCGTGACATTCATGTATCCGTAATGATATTCCAATAATATATGTATTGTAATACAAAACTCTGAAAGTTGCCATTCTGCCCAGTGAGTACTTTTACCTGTGATGCTTTGGGTACTTTTTGTATTAATACTTTTTTAAATTTTACTTAAGTAAAGATTTTGAATGCAGTACTTTTACTTGCAACAACGAGTGTTTTTATACTTTAGTAAAAAAAAATACAAATACTTCTTCCGCCACTGCTTATGTCAAACCTTATTCAGATAAAGGATAAAGTTGTGTACGTGTTGTGTTGTCCAGAGGACCCTGCCGAATAGTAGCTCCAATAGATGTAAGGCTGATGTACTGTTGTTTGCAATTAGTGTATTTTTTCAGGAAACCTGGCTGTGTGTCTAAACTTTTGTAAACTTCAGTAAAAAGACACAGTCTCTGATAGACTGCAGCAAATCCACTTGACCAGGGAAAACGCGCTAGCCGCACATCCCGGGGCAGAGGCTACAAATCAAACTAAAGAGGTTTCAATTCAGTCCAGTTCCAAATGCGATAGAGTCTGTGGCCGGAGAGCAGGTTGATGGCAGAGGGAGGAGACATCCTTGGATTCCTGCACTGAGCACCCAGCTAAACAACAAGTACTGGGAGGCGACGTCATTTGGATAGTTTGTAATTAGTTGTCTCCTTCTTCAGAGATCCCGGGACAGACTCCCTGGAGAAGAAGAGGTAGTCCAGCTACTGACAAAACTTGGATGTCATTCTGTTTTTTTTTTTCCTGTCATTCTGCTTTTTTTTCTTTTGTGACCCAAATTTCTCTGCTCTCAGCTTCACTTAAACATTTACAGAACACCACAGACATCTTTCAATTTGGAAGAAGTGGCTCATAGTGATCTATGAACATGTGATTTTTAAAATGTGTTAGCCTTGATTTTACATCTGCGGGTCCTGGAAGCTGCTGCTGCACACTGGAACAGACCAAAGACGTCCCAAATAATTTTCAGTCGCTACGGTAAGTAATGAATGGTCTTCTTCAGTATAATCTCCTTTTTAGGTAGACTGAAATGTACTTGTGCTGGTTATGGCATCCAAGTTATATCGTTATATAACATGTGGTTAATTGCGTACCAGAAAACATTGTCCTTTTCCAGCAAACAGTAACGGAGCAAAACTGGTGGTTTGTTTCAGAGAAAAAATATTGCTTGACACGCGGATTTCTACTGTTGGTACTAGTGATGTTTTTCAGTGAGAAAGTTATACAGGAGATTTTGTGTAAGATGTCAATATTGACTTATTTGGTTTCATGTGTTTATGGTGTTGACCATGGTTGTTGTGGCTGGATGTGGAGCTGACCCGTCTGTTGACAGTGAGATGGAGGTGTGTTGATTCTGAGTTGTTTGTGTTGACTGTTGTCCCATCGGTGTTGACTTGCTAACAAATTCCAGCCAGGGGGAAATGTGTGCACTTTCACTTTGCAAAGGCAACATGTGGTGAACAGTCAAGGCCCACAACACAACACAAATTTGTGTTGTCTTTGTATCAGAAATCTTTCTGAATGATTTGTCTTCAGGTGATATTTTTGTGTTGTTATTGCTGAGGTAATTCTAATTATGTCCTCTCCTCAACTACCAGGGTGTCCTCAGAGGTTGAACAGATTCATGGAGAAGACACTGACCATAGGTCTGACTCTTTTCCTAACACTCTGTCTGAACATACCAGAAGCAGGAGGACGGAAGGAGGGAGCCAATGGAGAAAACACTCAGAAACGCTCATCACGCTCTTCAGATACAAAAGGAGGCCGTTGCTCTTACACCTTCATTGTTCCACAGCAGAAACTGACAGGGGCGCTGTGTCTGAACACGCAGTCTGCTACTGCCAACCACTCTGAGGTGGCAGTGCTGCGATCGGAGCTCAGACGACAGCAGGAACAGCTGGAGAAGCTCCGGAGCCAACTGGACCAGGAGGGGGCCCTTGCCACGGAGGTAAGAGCCCTGCGCAAAGAGAGTAACAGCATGAATTCTCGCATTGCCCAGCTCTATGCCCAGCTGCTTCACGAAGTCATACACAAAAAAGACCAGGCTTTGGAGCAGCAAAGGCTGGAGAACCTCCTGCTAAATTCTACAGCACAGGTGAGCAGAGAACGGCAATCCTTGTTGGCGTTTGATTCATGTCCCAGCAAAGCTACATCTTATCCTAATCATCATCAAACTCATTCTTTGCCTGTTGTGGGTGGTGGAACATCTCAGGCACTGCAGGTGTCCAGTAATTACAGGGAGCTGGAGAAGAAATATGGAGCCCTCACCTCCGTGATGAACTCCCAGAACCAGTTTATTGCACATCTGGAGAAGCAGTGCCAGTGCAGGGACTCCGCCCTCCAGTCCTCTCTGGTAGGGAAAGAACTGCCGTTTGAATGTCCCAAATTTATACTGTATTTGTACAGAGGAACTGAGAATGGTGTGTTGTTTTTGTGTTGATCTGGACAGGGGATGACTGAACCACCAAAAAGCCACTCTAATGTGCATCCTAATTACAGCTCTGAAAACAACGAAATGACCAATGATGTTCAAAGGGACCAAAGTGCTCCTCCACCACAGAAGAAAAAAACAGGGGGACTTCATTCCCTCCCCACCACTACAGCTAACACTCCTACAGACCCTCCTTTCATTAGTTTCCCTGTCACAAAGACTCCAGGTACATCCATGTCAAACATGTCTTCTAGCAGAAGTCCTTCATTAGGCTCAAACCTGTGTGTATAAGTGCACCAATCTTCTGTCAGAGTTATTTGACTGCTTAGATAAGCAGCAGAAGCTGATGGAGTCAGTGACCTGCTGGTAGGAGCCCTATCTCTCTGGGAATGCCTAAACAATGTCAGAAACAGCTAACAGCTCTTATCAGAACGGAGAGGGCTTTATAATGAAGACACAGTTGTAAGCACACACACATATAGTATGAACCACAGCATTTGTTAGAGCTTTAAAAATAGCAGTGCTACTGTAAACTTACACAACTAGAATGTGTGAAATGACAAAGTAGAGGATTTCAGTAGTCCTTCCAGCAAGTCAGCAGAAAGAAAGTGTGTGATGCAACAGTTCCCAAAATGCCTGATGAAAGACTGCATTGCGTGGTACTTCCACAATTGCCACCTCTCGTTTATGTGGGGACTGCAAACGCTTGTCATTACAGAGTATTAGGCCTTATCACTTGAGATTTTCCTCTATGTATACATTTCCTCCGTGCAGGTTCTCATTTTCATCTTATCATTGTGACATAAGACACTGAACATGTGTTGGGAAATAAATTCTTCAGCTCCAAACAGCAGAAGCTGCAGTGATGATGAGATCTTTGTGACACTAAAAGAAACAGAACTTCTACTTTTCAAGGGTCAACTAGGAAAGAATAAAAAATTACAGTTTGAAAAGATCCAATCTCTCTCGATTGGACTTGGTCGGAATTACCACTGACATTAGCAACAATGACTATTGAATACTACATAACACATAAAAATATTACTTTTTAGTAAAAATGTCAAATTATTATATATATTTTAATATTAAATACTGTATCTCCATATTGTTTTTCTTATTATGTCTCTCACTTGGTTGCATATTTTCTCCTGACTCAGGGCCATGGCGGGACTGCCAGCATGTGCTGGAATCAGGTGAGACCACCAGCGGGATCTACCTGCTCCGCCCACAGAGTGCTAACCGCCTAATGCAGGCTTGGTGTGAGCAGAGTCAGGCTCAGGGAGGGTGGACAGTCATCCAGAGAAGACAGGATGGGTCGGTCAACTTCTTCAGGACTTGGGAGCAGTATAAGGTGATTTCATGCACGTTCAGAATCTGCAGAACACATGGGGGTTCATTATTCTTTTCACGGTAGAAACAAATATTGGCCTGTAGATGTCTTCAGGCCAGGACTCTTAACAAGTGTGAAATTTGGGACAGATCTGATGACGTGGATTCGAGTTACCGCAGTTTGTTTTACTGTCAAAACATTGAAATTCACCGCACTGCCAAGGAAATGCCGTTCAATTAAAACTCACAATAAAGCGTCATCAAGGTCTTAAGGCCTTTCTGACCACATTTGAGGTGGATCCGCTGAAACCGCTAGGAGGAGCATATCAAAGTATGAAACATATTGTTTCCTGTTGTCAGCAGGTGGCGCTATAACTACAACTTAATATTGGCATGTAGGTGACGTCAGGCCGGGACTCTTATCAAACATGTGAAGTTTGGGGCAGATTGGACAATGTATGTTTGAGTAACAACAACTTCCTCTGACATGGCCAAATATCGAAATTTGCCGCATCGCCAGGACAATGCTGTTCAACGAAAACTTAAAATGTAGGTGTGGGTGTACATGTAGGTGAAACGTACTGCGTGAGTTACTTTGTTGAAATTTTGCAGGGGGCGCTATTGAGGCATTTAGCTTCACCCGATCCTGAGACCCATATCAGTTGTCAATTTCTGCTACTTCTGACACGTGTGCCAGTTTCTTCGAGTTTTCGAGCATCCCCACCCCTCAACCACAACTTCCTGTTTCATGGTCAAACATCAAAATTCTGAATTCTGATCAATTCTCTTGGAGGAGTTCGTTATAGTACAATGCCTACAAATGGCAAAAAACTGCATCAAAATTACACAGTAAATTCAAAATGGCTGACTTCCGGTTGGTTTTATGGCATGGCTCTAAGTTGCTCTTTTGTAAGTCTTGGGATATTTCATGTGCCTACCGAATTTGTACTTGTAGGTGAAATGTACCACAAGGGCTACTCCATCGAAATGTTGTAGGGGGCGCTATCTAGCCATTTTGCCACACCCATATATTAGACCCATAAAACATGCAAATTTTCACCATGTCTAACGCTTTTGCAAAGTTTTCGTGAGTTTTCGAGAACCTGTAGCCCCTCAAAAATGTGATTAATTTGTCCTAATAACAATAATAATAACAATAAAAATAATAATAACAATAGCAGCTTCAATGGGGTCCTCACATCAGCTGGTGCTTGGGCCCCAATGAACATCACCAAATAAATAATTTTCCGTAGATTAAACTGATGTGTTGGTGTATTACAGCAAGGCTTTGGGAACCTAGATGGAGAGTATTGGCTTGGCCTGGAACATCTCTATTGGCTGACTAAACAGGCCCCATATAAGCTACGGGTGGCTCTGGAGGACTGGCAGGGCCGGCAGGTGTTTGCTGAGTATGACAGTTTCCACCTGGAGCCGGAGACTGACTGGTACCGCCTGAGGTTAGGACAATACCAGGGCAATGCAGGGGACTCGCTCTCATGGCACAACAACAAGGCCTTCACCACTCTGGATCGAGACAAGGACAGCTATACAGGTTTGCTCTCCCTCGGTCCTGTTTGTTAGCTCTCTGTAGGCATGGTGACGTGTTCTGTCAACACCTTCTCCTGTTCTTCCGTTGTCTTTTTAGGTAACTGTGCTCATTACCAGAAAGGAGGCTGGTGGTACCACATGTGTGCCCACTCCAATCTAAATGGTGTGTGGTATCGGGGTGGACACTATCGCAGCCGCTACCAGGATGGGGTCTACTGGGCAGAGTTCCACGGGGGGTCCTACTCTCTCAAACGAGTTTCTATGATGATCAAACCCACATAACATAGTTGAGCTGTAAACATGTGAGAAGGAAACTTGATAAACTGATGTGAATGATTCTCAGATATGTGTAGGGGAAATTTAAAAATGTTAAAATGTCTGTTTAAGAAAATTGGTCTTTACATGTTTATTAGAGGCCACTGAGTGATGTGTAAAGACTAAATCATTAGATGATGACTAACATGTACTGAGCTGACAGCCTGTTCTCTGTGTTGCAATTTCCTTATAAAATTTGATGTTTTTCAATTCGCAATGTACTTTTCAATAAAATTATGCCAAATTAGTTCCTGTTTTAAAACAAATTTTTCAAAAAGATACATTGAATGATTACACAAAATGTGGAAGGTGGGAAATATATGATCAACATTTGCTACACAAAGAGGTGTGGTTGCTTTCTTGTGTTTCCTTTGCAGGCAGTTTCCCGTTATGTGGGGCGTTGCACTTCCTTTTGTATTCTGCCATCATTTTCCTTAAGCTCATGCAACTGTCAGCAGCATGTCATCACTATCAGAGTCAGCTCTGAGCCAGAATTAATCTAGTCCGCATCTTGAAGCTGAAAATCCTCTGGACCATCTTAAAACACACTTCCTCTCTTCCATCCATCTCCTTCCTCCCATATGCTGATCCAGCATGCTGCCTCTCAAGATGTTAGGCCTTCTCATGCTCATGTTTTCGCTGTGTGGTAAGTAATAATGATGCTCTACAATAGCTCTGTCTGGGTCTTAAATGTTAATATGTTGTTTTAGAGAGAGATAAAACATATTTTAGAGATAAAACAACTACTAAAATAAACTGAAAAATGTATACTAGATCATTATATTTTAAACCGGAGGAGGAAACCGGAAAAATGAAAATTGTCATGCATGTACTCATCTATCTTTTGACAGGATAAATTGGAACAAAAAGTATGACTTCTTTAGAACTTTTAGATTTTAAGTTGGAGAGGTATGATAATGTTTGTGGTAGAAATTTATGCTCTACTATCTCTCACATCTGATTTGTGACTTGCGCTAAATTCATAGAGTGGATGTGGTGGATGTACTCTGTGGTTTTAAAAAACAAAGTATTAGTACAAATTAGCCCATCAACTACAGTATATTGTTAGCACCGTACAGGTGGTTTACAGACAGTATACAAGTACTGAACTGAAATGAATTTCTACATTTGGTTACCGGTACTGGTACTGTCAATATACAATCATAATTTCATAAAATTTATCAAAACCTCTGTCCGAATAAACTACACAGCTGCTTTTTTTCCTTTTCCCTTGCCCCTCTCTTTTTTGAGTGTGTTTTTGTGTTAAATAACTGTACTTTTTAGTCAGGGATCTTAAAAAGAGATGTGTGTCTCAACAGACTATCCCACTACATTAAATATTAAAAATGTTTACCATATTTTTTGCATGCATATTGTATCGTATGATCATATTAATTATTTAATGTTTAGAATTAGCGTTTTCTGAACAAGGACTACTTATACATGTATATTCAGTCAGTACCGATCTTTTTATTGAAATGGGGTGATGTTCGCATGACTTGGCTGCAGAGCCATGATTTAGCACTGTATTGTGACCATGAGAGCATACTGCAAGCAAGAATTCAGCCTTCCACAGTCAGCTCACCGTGACATGCATTGGTGACGTGAGCCACCAGAGTGCAGCACAGTCAACCTTTAAAGTCCAAAAACAACATGGCTTTTTTGTCCATCAACAGATGCAGACGGCACATGCCCAACAGACGCCAACCCTCTCATCCTGGAGCCGCCTGAGGTTATAGAAGAATATGGAAGTGTGGTCTTTGTTAACTGCACCAGCACAACTGACTATTACGATGAGATGTACTGGAAATATGGGACCAGAGAGTCTGGCATAGAGGAAGACAGTGCTTTTATCACCGGGGAAATGTCACTGGCAGACTGGAATGTAACAGCCGAGTGCAAAATAAAGCTGAATGCCTCCCTTGAATGCAGTAAAAACCTTGAAATCACTATTTACAGTAAGTGTAACTTCAAATAAATATTATGAAGTGGAAAAAAGATCAAAAACAGTGCAGTAACTCCATTATCTAATTTTGTTTCGATAGGGAATCCAGACCTGGTTGTCGTGTATCCTATAAAGTCTGTAAATGCTACCGCGGGAGGGACAATGTACGAGCTGCAGTGTGATATCATCAAAGTTGCTCCTGTTCAGAACCTCACTGTGAGGTGGTACAAAGACAACCGAATTATCAGGATGGACTCTTTCAGCGAAACAACCAAAACACCAGTGAATGAGTCTTCTTTTCTGACAGTCAACGTCAGCAGAGGAGATGACGGGGCTCAGGTTAGATGTGAGGCTCAGCTGGACTTTGGGCCAGATGGACCGAAACCTCATGCTATTTCTGACACACACACTGTTTCCGTGCCCTGTGAGTAATATTTCTGTTGTTTCTGGAATTTTTTTTTCACATTTTTAATTTTCAACTTAAACCCCCCCCCCCAAAAAAACTCAATGTGGTTTTCTATCATGTAAATATTTGAATGATTAAAAAAGACTAAATCTGCCTCTTTAGATGCTCCTGAGATCAACAGCAAAACTGCAAACTTTGTCACTGTGGAAGAGGGTGACAGTGTCAGCCTGAACTGTGAAGCTGAGGGTAACCCTCCTCCTCGCATTCATTGGGACGGCGAAGGGGTGTATATGACGGAGAACACGGAAATTCTCAATATTACCCGAGTAAACACTACCACATTTTACAGATGCACAGCTACCAATGATTTGGGAAGAACAACTAGGCTCATCACGGTTCACGTTTTAAAAAATACCATGCCAACACCTGTTATGGCAATGACCAAGCCTGAAACATCAGCACAAAACGGTATACTTCTGTCCTTTACATTCGTTTAGATATGGAACATGAGTCAATAATATCTTTGTTTTATAAACTTGCGGATACTGTTGACAACCTATTATTGATTGTGCCCTGAGATGAAACTCTGATGGAATATATGTTTCCTTTTGAATGGCAGTTTGCCCCCTGAGACTGACACCTGCCAAAATTGTGGTGAGATTTGGAGATCCAGCCTCAGTTAATTGCAGCACATCAGCCAGAGATGTTTTAGGAATGGGCTGGGAGGCTACAGTTGGAGGCACAGGGTTTAAAGACCTTCCCGTTGTCACCTGGAAAGTTGAAAAACTAGAAGACTGGACCATAGGACCTAAGTGCTTCATTACTACAGCTACTGCCCAGTGTTATATGATGCCATCCATCACTCTTTATAGTGAGTATAAGTCTAGAGGCTGTACTATACATTATCTTCTTGAAGGGGATTATCCTACACAATGTTTGACATAATGATGTCTTGCTAACAGAAACTCTTCATTGAATATTACACTTACAGTGCCACTTCAAAAGAAGAGTAAATACGGTAGAGACCATAATGTTCAATGGCCTGAAATAGCAGAGATTCAAATTTTCTGGCATTTTTATGTGAAAATGAAATGGGCTTGGGTATAGCTTTATAATACTAATACATAGATGTATGCATACTTCTTATACAATTGTGGTAACAATTTTAGGAATATTGTTACGTTTCTTCATTCTTACCAATTATTTTCCGTTGCTTTTATTTACAGAGACGCCAGACAATATTGCTGTCTCTGCGCTGGCTCATGGCCCGATGACGGAGGGCACGGAGTACCGGCTGAAATGTGACATCATCAATGTGGCTCCTGTGCAGAGCCTCACGGTGAAGTGGTACCGAGGAAATGAACATGTGAGCACGGAAATGTTTAATGACACCAGTGTGACCCCAATCAGTGTGTCCTCCGTCATAAGAGTGACTCCTAAAAGAGATTACAACGGAGCACTTTTCAGATGCAGTGCTGAGCTGCACCTAGGACCAGAAGGACCAGAACCTATCCCTACTGCATCATCGGAGCCTTACACTGCTGTTGTGCACTGTGAGTTTTCCACTTCTCTGTTTATTAAATAAAATAGATATTAACCTCCCTCCGCTCCTTTTGGGCAATTTTTACCTATGCTGATGTTTGTTTGTTTTTTTTGTAGATAAGCCACTGATTCAAGATTGTCCAACCCATTACTCTGGTGTGGAGCATGTATTCAGGATGGACATGTTTCCCTGTAATGTTGATGGGAACCCTCCACCCACTGTTAACTGGTACTATCAGGGAAAACGGATCAATGCATCTGAGTCTCTCACCAGGGTTCATTCAGGAAAATACACAGTGGAGGTTGGAAATAGCCTCGGCATGAGCCAAACCTCTGTTGACGTCACAATCGAATGTGAGTACATCAGACCTAGTTGATATTATATGTCTTTGCTACATAGATAATTGTCCATGACTCCCACGTGCACTGTACCAAAGTGTTGATAAGTTTATTTTTCTTTTGGCGTTATTTATTCTGAAAACGTTTTTGATACAATGTTCACAGATAGCCCATCATTTACCTGTGACGCTCGCTATGAAGTTGAAGAGAATGGTAAGCTTCACACTGGGTGTGTAGCAGAGGGAATACCTACACCCATCATCACCTGGCTTAAGAATGGAAAAGAGACGGTTTCCCCGCAAAACTGGACAAAGCATGATAGTGGAAAATACCTACTTACAGCGACCAACAAACACGGAACAGCCAACTACACGCTATATCTTGATGTTCTGTGTAAGTTTTAATGTTTGGAATCACAAAAATAGCCTTTGTATGTTGTTTTGTTCATTGGGAATATAAGTAGTTTGAGATTATAAATACATTTTGCAACATAATGTTTTTTCTTCTTAAATCTGACCCTTTTTTTTTTTTTTTTTCCCTCAGTTGCCCCCGAGTTCAAGGAAGGAAATTACAGTAAGGAGGTGTCCCAGGGCGAAAATGTGACTTTTGACTGCAGTGCTGAGGGAAACCCTGCCCCTGTGATCCTGTGGAACTACACCTCTGCAGTGAACGTGGACGAGACCACTGGGAGGCGCCAGAGGAGTGTCAGTGTCACAGGAGCCACGTCTACCAATGCTGGTGTTTACATCTGTGTTGCCACGAATAAAGTTGGGAGTGTGTCAAGATCCGTCACACTGATGATGAAAGGTTATTATTATTGACTCTGTAAACAACACTCATGGAAATGTATACAGTGAAGTGGTAGCTGATGTTCATGTTGCAATGCATCGGTTGCAAAAGAAAAAAACAAAAAACATTTAGCCTACGGCATCAAGAAGTGAGAAGTACACTTTCAATTTACGTAGTTTTATCTTGTTTGTCTTACAGATCAAACCAGTGCGGGCTTCTTAGCATTCACTTCATGGTGGCTGATTCCACTGATCGTCGGTATCCTCATCCTCACGATCGTTCTCTGCAAGTGTCAGAAAAAACATGGACAATATAGCTTTATTCCCGACAAAGCCAAGGAAAGTACAGATATCCCCATGTCTACAAAATCTGAAGCTTAGGATATTCATTACTTGCTTAATAGGTAAGATTGAATTTAGCTTGGGGGGTGAAAACATAGTCAAATAGGTCATTTATCTTTCAAGGCAAGAATGGCATGTAAATACTGTATTTTCATTTCCACTTTTGTGTGGTACTGTCCAATGTTTACACCACTACAGAAAAATGTTAAAATGCCTTTTGTACAGAAGTGTTATGAGGGAGAGGTACGGAGTAAGACCACTTGTTTTCCTGGCTATGCTGCCGACAAAGCAGGTGTGTTATAACATTGGGTTTTACCTGCGAGGCTGGAAAGTTTAATTTCGTTTTTAACCTTTTTTTTTTTTAAATCCACGATAAAGTTACGCTATAGCCTGTGTCGGGGTGTCGTGTTTTTAAATTTAGAACCTTTTCATTGCTCGCTGTGTACACTTTTAAATGAGAGTGAAAAAAGTTCAAACTTTTGTCATCTTTGGCGTTTCACTTTTGTGCTTTCACAGTGTAGCCTCGACTGTGTTCAATGCCCGAGTTTGCATTCTAATTTAAATGAAATGTTGGGTGTGAAAAAAACAAACAAACAATAAAACAAAACAAAGAAACAACAAAACAAAAAAAAAATGAAATTTTGCTTACATTGAACAGTGAGCACAGGGGGTGACTTTATACAGATACATTTCAGACTTCATTTTAGATCAATAATTCAGGATTTCAGAAGTCCGTTAACATGGGTTGTTAGATTAAAAAAAAAAGAACCCAAAACAAAACAGGCTGCATGTGTCATTCTTTATGAAGTCAATAAGGCCATGTGAACTGGTAAATCTGCCAGCATCAGCCGGTGTGTTGGAGCAGCAATTGATCCATGCTGGGGAATTTTAAGACGCTCTGTCAGGGAAGCACAAAGCTCAGCAGGGTGACATTATAAAACCAGGTTAAAAAAAACAACAAACAAAACAAAAACACGCAAACAAACAGTTTAAACAACAACAACCAATCTTTTGAAACAACACACATCACCAGGATGTGGCACGGATCTCTGGACGGTTTCGTGTGCGGTTCAGTGCGCTGCCCCTTTAAGACTTAGGATTTGGGAGTGACGCGGATATGAAAGCTAGTTTATCCCTCTCGCCTTCGCTATGAAAAATATTTGGATAAAGTAGACTGACGACCGCCGGCCCAAGTTCCTTAGCTAATGATGTCGCTGGTTAACGTTTCTTGTTGAATGAACCAAACCCGGACCGCGTAGTGGTTGCGACTGATTTATCACCTCGGGATTAAACTTGCCAGGGCCGTCCTCCGAGCCGCTGGGATATAACTTGGGAGAAGTTCTTTGTATTCGGGACAGTCAGACAGCTTGGCCCACAAGCTGAACATGGACTGGGGCACAGAGCTTTGGGTGAGTCCATCATCCGCCTTGCTTCGATAGTAGCAGCCGCCGGGGCCAAGGCAGTAAAGACGCGGGCGACGCCGAGGTCCTGTGCGTGAGAGGAATAAGCGTCGGAAAGCTGCTCGCTTGTGTTTGCAAAACGGTGCATTCAAGAACACGGTTCCATTTTCGGACAGTTTTTTTTTTTTCTTTTTTCTTCAGCGTTAAGTAGTTCAAACAAAGAGTGGCTTAGCGGAGGCCCGTCTGTTGACATGTTGCACTCGTGGAAAGTGAAGCACATCTACACTTTATCTGGGATCCTCGCTCGTTTGTGGGTTTTCACTGTGTTACGCCACAGTCTTTTACAGGAAAGATGAAACGTTATGTAGGGGGGGGGGGGATTTCTGCAGTGCCCGAGGCAAAGCTGGAAAGTTACTTAAAATCAAAATATTTGATTGTAAGGTAAAGAAAGGAGTCCCTTTCTTTACCTTATTTACCCAATTTCATGCATAAATCCTCAGTAGTAAATAAAAAATAAAAAAAAAACTACTTGAACAAGTCTAGATTTCATGTCAGGCTGAAAATGCTGACAGAATACTATTTATTATGCAATATACAAAGGCGCTGTAAGTGTGCTGAGGTGAGTCGTACCGAGTGGGATGTTTCATTGTTTACAGTCTGGCACGCCTTGCTTCCATAGAGATGAAACCAGATGCTGTCATTTGCCTTGACAACCAGCTTGATCACCGATGAGGTGCGTTGTGTGTTCAATCTGAGTGGCACTGTCGTTTACTCGACACACAGTGCACAGATTTCACGAGGTGTTTTCCAATAAGGTGTGAAGGAGTCAAGTGTTGGATTGAGTGCTTATGTTAGGATGTGATTTTTTAATTTTTTTTTTTTTTTAATTCGGCTCAGTTGACCTAATATAGTAATTATAATTAACTGCTACACTTGGTCATTTTTAAACATGTTTACTAGGTCAAAACAAAATCAAGGTGCTACAGTTAAAGTGGTAAACTTCTGGATGCAACGGTAACAGTAGTGACATTGTCCAGAATCAAAACTAACCCTGTTGCAGAATCCCACCATGTTAACGTACTGCCTTGATGACTGCCACAGTTCATGTGCCAGCGCGCTGCGATAAAGCCACACGTTTGCAAACACATGCACATTTTCAGGGAACCTGAACATGTAAAAATGGAGCATTGCAAAGATGAGGATGGGGAGGTTGTGACCTCGTTACAGAGGCTCCCCCTAGGCCTCTTCCCCTGTCCCTTTTCCATCGTACTTGCTGGTGCAACAGCCTAATTAGTTTTGCCCTACTTTGATTGAGTCAGGGAAACAAGCGTATCCCAGTGTTAATCAGAGGCTCTATCTCTGTATAGAAGTCCTTCCTGTTCACCGGATGAAGTTGTTTCACTGGTTTTAGACGAAACTCTTCATACAAATCCAGTATTCTGGCTTCAATCAATGTGAAATACAAATGATTTAATTATAAGTTTTTGTTCTTTAGCCTCACCTGTCTAGTTAGACAAAGCCCTGCAGGCATAATTGGTTCTGTTAATGTTTGGCTGGAGAGTCATCCCCAGGGCCAAGTCAGCCCTATGGCATCTGTCCCCTGATTGCCGATAATCCAATGGCTATTTTAAGGCACAAGTTTGCAGAGTGGAAGATCAGTGTCAAGGCATTAGCTGTGACAGTGAGTGCTACCATGCCGCTCTCGAGAGCGACAGGTCTTGCTGGGCCAGGCCCCTAATTTTCAAGAAGACAGGGTGACTCACGGCTGAAACATCCACCTAAGCTGGTCGGTGACTTTCCGGGTGACTCCTTTTACATTCGCTCGATGTCAGTTTTTTTCTTTGGTATTTCTAGAAGTATTGTAAGATGAATCTAAAAAACAATTTCGACCCCTGCTAGGTCTAGATGAGACCTTTGAAACCCCAATTTTGAAGCACTTTTATTGCACTCCCTTGCCTTAATCTGTGCCATAAAAAGAAAGTTACGGCTTTCCTTGTTTAGAAGTTCTATCACTTCCACGGCACAACTACAATATTTAGTGTACCCAGCAAAAATGGTGAAATGAGCAGGCAAAAGAAGGATGCTATTGATGCTACCAAATGTTCCTAAGGAATGTGTTACAATATGTAAAATAACTCAAAATGTATAAACTCTATGTGAAGGCCTGGGAGGAGACCTGAAGTTATAATGAAACAGCCAGGATGCAAGCCATAATTTAACAAGAAACTTGGCATTTGCTGTTCAAACAAAAGCAAGATCATTTTACAGTTGTCAGGAGCAGTTTCATGTACAGCCATTTATGATTTCTAAAAATCAGTTCAGTACAAACCCAGTCTATGGGGACCTATAAAGACTATTTTGACTGTGGCTTTGGATGGTGATAAATTGCAACAGTCTGACAGCCAATGGTGTTTGACGAGACACCGACTGTGTCCTTGAAAGCTATTTCAATTTGTATTTTAAGACAGTTTTAATGAGGCTGGCTTTTCTAATTGGGACACTCGCTTGTTTTGTATTAAGCAGTCGCAATTAATCTTTATAATATGCTACTTTTTGTGCCATTTGATAAAAGAGCTCCGTGTTCACCCAAGGGCCATTCTTTTCCAGCAATTCTGCACTCAACCTGAAAAACATATATTGTACTGTAAGTACATAGACAAAACAGTCAACATACATACAACTGTTCAGTATAAGAAGAATTATAAGACCTAGAACAGTTTTTTGATTTTTAAATTAGAATTTACTGCACAAACTAGAATGAATCAGTTTGTGTCAGTAAACATTTAGCAGTATTTAACCTGCTACAACCATTTCTCATAGTTCTTAAGCGTGAGTAACTGTGTTTGCGTCTTTTCAGCCGTGTTATCAGCTGCGGCTGCGGCCAGATTCTCAATTCATATTAAACAAACTGATGCCGATACATTGGGTAAAATTAGTGGTCCCCTTTTTAAATTATTGAAGAGAGGATGTGTGTAATAGCTACAGTAATGTGTAGCGTGATCATCTTATACAACATCTTCTAAAATCCATGTATTCCATTAGTATGAGATGAGATAAAAAATGAATGTTATCTTTTTTTTTTTTTAAGGGGGGCAAGGTAGGATAGCTAGGCTGTTTTTATGCAGCTATTTTCATAATTCATAATCCTGTGAAATTTTGTAAAATGCTATTTTGCTATTGGAACAAAAAGCAATAAGAAATGAATCCAGTAACAATGTTGTTTTCTTTCCTGGTGTCAAAACTGTAGACTCAACAAGAGGCGAAACTCAGTGTTTTGGCACCACAGTGGGATACAACTTCCTCACGATATTTCTGACAACATAAGCACTTGGAAAGGGTGTAGTTTACTGTATGCTAATGACTTAATGTTATGCTATGTCATGCTGTGATAGATATGAAGAATACAATTCTAGAGAAAGGCGCCAGGAAAATATTGACACTCCCAAAAAGATCTTTATCACAGCCATGATGATTCGTCATATATCCTAATCAGATATGCCAGGTACACCCCATAAAGACCATTGAAGAATGGCAACTCATCAGGGACCGCAATGATGCATGGTATCTTATCTTAACGCAGAAGTGTTCAATCATCTCGCGAATCTGAATCTGATAAAATTTGCCAACACAAACAAGTATGCACAGTGCAGCTTTGTTGTATAAGGTAGTGTACTAGTGGGATCACTTCGAGTGGGGGACAAAATACAGGTTTGGGGACTCAATGCCCAACCTACAAAGAAAGTACACCCAACACATCTTATCGTCCCCATTAATCTCCAGCGTAGTCTGCCTGTTTTGCACACTTCCACAGACTGATAGGCAATCCAGAAATTGAATATGCAAATAACAGTCTTTTCTATGCAAAATTCCTGTATCAGGAGCTGAAAAAGTATGTAACTTCCCATTTCTGCTATCATAGCTTCTCCATAATATGATGCATAAACTCCTCTTAGTCATGCAGTTGGCAATCTATAATTAAGACCTCAAAAATTCAGATATGTCAGCCGTCCCCAGTTACCCTGATGCGAGAAGTTGATGGCACTGCACTTCCACATGGCATAACCAGACTCTCTAGTTTTGCTGCGTAACCATGACCACTATTTTAATGCATCTAAACTTCCCTCTTTCATATTCCTAACCTAACATGTCTTGCCATGTTAGAGTGGGTTGTATAAAAGCTGAACGTTTGAAAACAACACTAGGTTAGGCCTCGACCAACAGGTAATGTATGTTACCAGCTGTGCTGCTTTATGCTTACACAGTTAGTTGTTCTTACTAGCTCCCTACCAATTCAATTGTAAAATGATTCCTGCTGCCTTAAGTGCTGGGTTATTATGTGTTTGAGGTTGCTGGGTTAGTTTTGGGGTAAGTGGCAGCACATCAGCTTTTCTCCAGTAATGAATCCAGTGTGTTTTATGGTCAGTATGAAAAACTGCAGCCTTAGGCTTATGTTCTGTCGATGTGGTGGGGTTGAACTGGATGTAGACAGTTGCTGCTTGGGTTGAAATCGTTCATAAATAAATAATTAGACGAAGAATAAAAGAAGACAAGAATAAAATTTGATGTTAACACAAGCACCTTAGGAAATTGGAAAATCCATAGTTGTAAGTTGGCTGTATTGACTATCGTTACTACTGTTTCATAATTAATGACGCTCAATTAAACCCCCAACTCTACCTCTTGGTTATTGCGGCGGTGGATTGCCAGCCTCTATTTTAACCTTTTAACTGTGCTCTGTAATTAGGCTAAAAGTTGTCTCATTCATTTGGGTTTTGTCTCTTTTGTTTAGCTTGAAGGGCAGGAAGAACATGGCCCAACTTGTGAGGAATCCCCCTTTCAAATTGCCCCCCTCCTCAATACTTAAGTCAGCAGCAATGAAAGCTTGGGGAAATTGTTCTGAGTGTAGAGTGAGGGAAGATTGTCTTAGGTATCATCTCTCACTATTTGACTTGTCTGAGCTTGTAGGTATCATAAATCTAAGGAGCAAAAGAGGAAGAGAAAACACAATATACCTTCTTCATAGTGAAAAATGTCAAAAGAAAAAGTCAGCAAATTCAGTTGTCTATGGAACAGAGTTAAAAAAGCTCCAAGATCTTCATTCTGTAAAGCTCATTTGAAGTAATTAACCCTTGACACAGTACAGTGTATCAGAAGAGCACCACCTTTTTCCTGTCTGAGAGTTGTGACCCCTGTTGTGACCCTGCGTCCTCTCTCAAACAACATGGGTGCCCCATGATTTAAAGCTGAACGGACGTTTAGAGACCGTTGCCAAGATTTTTTGTGCACATGTGGAGAGCATTCGTGGAATCCAACATGCAGGAACAAACCTTGATGTGTTTAGTTTATTGCCCTCCATTCATGATTCTTCTAGATGACTTAATACTCAACCAGAGGAGGATCCTGATTATTCCTCAGAAGTTAACACATGTTCCATGTCCTACAGTTTGATGCCTAATATCTTTTCCTGATTTGTATCTCATGTTCCCTTCCTCAGGACCAATATGACATCATTGAGAAGCACACACAGTCTGGCCTGGAGCTGGTGGAGAAGTATGTGAAATTTGTCAAGGAGAGGACAGAGATTGAGCAAAACTATGCCAAACAACTGAGGTAGGCTCTTGTTGTCATTCCCCTGTGCTATCTGCCTCAAATGCTTGTGTGCGAGTGTTGCTCAAAGCAGCTTGTGTGTGTGTGTGTGTGTGTGTGTGTGTGTTTGCTTGTATTTGCATGGGTGCATTTTAAAAGGCTGTTTATGAAATATTTGTGGGGTCTTATGACTACTTTGGGACAGAATCTAACTTGTCTCCAAAACACTGGCCTCATTCTCCAGCTGCAGTGTGCTTGCTCTCTCTAACTCTTTCTCTCTTCATCTATGGTGCTCCCTCTCCCAGTTGTCTCCCAGTTTGCAGGCCCACATCTGTTGTAGTGCTGAGCTTTGCGGGAGAGTGGAGGAAGTGGGAGCAGACAGGCACATGATAGACAGGATGTGGTCAGAGGGAGAGTGAAAGAAGGAAGAACAGCTATTTTAATATGTTCATAAGTGGACTGTTGTTTTTAATTCTACTGTGTAAAAACAGCAAGTGGATGTATAAGAATTGTTTAATTTAGTGAGCTTTCTTCAACTGTCATTCATTTTTTAGACCATTTCCCAGTGAGTATTTCAGTATTTATTGACCAATTGTTTGATGCACTTTCACTGTCCACAGGAACCTTTCAAAGAAATATAACCTAAAACGAAGCAGCAAAGATGAACCAGAGTGCAGGTGAGCCATTATGGGTTTCTGTGCAAAGCCTTTCACCAAAGAAAACTTAAACAGATACATAACTGAAACTATTTGAGGTTCAGCTTTTACTTTTTCTGTAAAGCGGCTATAATCAATGATTGATGAACCTACAGAGAATTACCACCCAAATCTGCATTTCCTCTTGATTTTATAGTTTAGCTTTATAGCAAGCTTCAGCTCATTGTTTAGCTGCTCGGCCTGCAATTATACTGTTTTCGACTCTCAAAAAGTAGGTTTTGGCTACGGAGGCAGCTTTTTTCGAAGAAAAAGGCCTTTACCCACTGTACACTACCTGCTCAGCACCAAACAGCAGACAGACACAGTTAGAGACTAGCTGGTGAACATATTGGAGCATTTAGCAGCTAGAGACAAATATTTTCCGTTGGTAGAGACCAAAAACTGATCTAAAAGAGAGTGAATACTGGACTTTCTGTCATCAGGTGGACACAAACACAGCTCCAAGTAAAAGATAATGTTGCTCCATAACTCCATTGTTAACAGGTTTGCCATATCAACGTAAAAGGTGATGATACGTCAATGTTGTGTTCACAACTTGTTTCCGCTGTCCCCAGGTAGTGAAAGACAAATCTGGTATTGCAGGTTTAAGGATATACACTCATCAAGCACTTTATTAGGAACACCATACTAAAACTGGGTAGAGCCTCCCTTTGTTATCAATACAGCAAGTTCTTTGTGGCCCTGATTCCATAAGATGTTGGAAACAGTCCTTTGAGTTTCTGCTCCATGTTGACATGATCGCATCACATGGTTACTGCAGATTTGTCAGCTGCACATTCATGCCGCCAATCTCCTGTTCTACCACATCCCAAAGGTGTTCTGTTGGATTCAGATCTGCTGACTGGGGAGGCCACTGAAATAAACTGAACTCATTATCATGCTCATGAAACCAGTTTGAGATGCTGGAAGTAGCTAATAGAAGATTGGTAAATTCTGGCCATAAAGGGATGCACATGGTCAGCAACAATACTCAGATAGGCTGTGACATTCAAACGATGATTAATTTGTATTAAAGGTCCAAAGTGGGCCAAGAAAACATTCCCCACACCATTACATCAACACCACCAGCCTGGACTACTGTCAGAAGGCATGCTGGGTCCATGGATTCATGCTGTTGATGCTGGTCTTCTGCTTTTGTAGCACATCGGCCTCGAAGTTTGACTTTTTGTGTTGTAAAGACTGGTTATCTGAGTTAACGTGGCCTTTCTGTCAGCTACAATTATTCTGGCCTTACTCCTCTGACCTCTCTCATCAACACGGTGTTTCCGTCCGCAGAACTCCCACTCACAGGATGTTTTTTGTTTTTTTCGCACTATTCAGAGTAAACTCTAGAGACTGCTGTGTGTGATAATCCCAAGAGATCAGTTTCAGAAATGCTTAAACAAGCCCATCTGGCACCTACAATCATGCCGTGTACAAAGTCACTGAGATCACATTTTTTATCCATTCTGATGTTTGATGTGAACGGTACCTAAGGCTCATGACCTGTTTCTGCATGATTTTATGCATTGCACTGCTGCCACATGATTGGCTGATTCTATAATTGACTGAATAAACAGGTCTACAAGTGTTCCCAATAAAGCGCTTGGTGAGTGTACATGGAGCTGCAAAGCAATGCCAGGTAAAATTGGGCTTACTGGGTCAATTTGGATTACCACATGTCCCTAATAGCTTGTTGAGCACTCACTTAGGGAACTAACATATTAAAAGAGAGCTCAAAGCTCCAAATAATATCACATTTCAAGCTGTTAGCAATCGATTTGTCATTAGTGTCATCCTGCTGCAGTGTGGTGCTATTGTTGGAGCCATTTAAATGCCCCTAGAAGGAAGCAGGAATCAGCCAGTTATGAGCTTCTTATCATGACTTGGCCCACTGTTGACTTCTCTTTGAGCCTCTGTATTTATCATCTTATCAGTGCCCCCATCCCTTTGTCCTTATTTCTCCACCCTTTCCTCTCGCCTCCTCTTAATGGTAGATTGTCCAGCTACCAGTCCTTTTTGGACATCCTGAATGAGATGAACGACTATGCCGGGCAGAGAGAGCTTATTGCTGAGAACATGATGATGAACATTTGCATTGATCTCACCAAGTACCTGCAAGAACTCAAACAGGAACGAAAGACGGTGAGTTTTGTATGGAGAGAACCAGGAGTGTACTGGGTTAGGCTGGTTAAGGTCCATCTCTGCAGCAAACAGTATACTCTAATTTAATTGAATTTGGCATGTTTTTACAGGTAAAATGATGTGTTTGAGACTAAATATTTTGCTTCAAACATACTGTGTTCAGGCTCCTTAGAGGAATTTATTAAAATTTTGCCTCAGCCGTGGTGTTTGCCCTTTAATACACCTTCAACTGTAGCTTGTCACTTATGTTGTGTTGTCGGGTTTTGGGCCATGTTTGCATTACTTTTATATAGCTTTATTAGTTCCATTGTTCACTTCTTGATCTGAGCCATGCCTGGTCCCATTGCAAGCTCCTTTATCCCATGTGGACGACATAAACAGAAACACCTAGATTTGAATTGATTATATACTCTAGTACACTGGTATGTGCCTGCAGCACTATATTCAACAGCAGCCTGAGAACATGCCAGATAGGATTTTCATTTGGCACATATAGCACACACTGCTTAGGTCAATGTAAAGGGTGGTAGGAGAAAAGTGAAAAAATTTAAAGGAGGAGTGGAGATGTGGAGATCTCATTGTTATGGCAGGAAGGAAGCCTTACTTAGTGTCTCCTGAGGGACGCATGGTTCGAGTGGTGGTGTGCCATTTCTCTATGAGGAATGCTTTGGCTTTGGCCCACTGGATTGCAGAACGTTGCAGCCATGTACAGGCTCGTGCTGTAGACGTGATGTCTCAAACAGACACACTGGTATTTGTTTTCTTGCATGTTATGTTGTGTGACTTTAGGAGGTCATTGTTTATTCTTTGTCTGCCCTGACACATTGCTGTCTCTTTCCCTCTGTCATTTGACCCTCCTCTCACTTTGTCTATTTTTATGAATGTTTGCAGTATCTGATGGACGCCAAGAAGGCCCAGCAGAGTTTGGAGAGCACCTACAAGCAGCTTGACAGTGTAAGTCTAGTCCTAGAATTTTTAATGATTGATTAAAAGATTTTCTGAAATAAATTTTTCCCAAAGAGGCATCCAAATATGGCTGATGTACCACAACAACATTTCATATTTCAATAAGCAAGGCTATTATAATATATTTCTCTAGAGTCCTTTTTTTCTTTGTGTTGGGTTCATTAGGAAAGACTGGAAATATTCTTTGTAAAAGACTGGCTGCATATTCAGTGTGGTCAGTCAGATGGCTATATTTGTCTATAGTAAGAACAGTTGGACAGAATGGATGGCAGTTCACAATTTTAGACTTCTATCATCAATCCAAGACCTATTTAGTGATGTTTGGCAATCTTACGGTCTAAAGGCCTGAAACCTTCCCTATCCATCTTTTTTAGAAAGACAGTAAAAAAAATAAAAAATAGTTTGCTTAAAATAGTAGAACCTCTTTATATTTCATTCAGGCAATGGCCTCACTTAGCTGGATGAAATGAATATGGACTCTCTCTTTTTTCTCTTTCATTTCTTTCTGCACACCAGAGTAAAAAGCGCTTTGAGAGGGAGTGGAGAGAAGCAGAGCGTGCAGCACAGTATGCAGAGAAGACTGATCAAGACATCAATGCAACAAAAGCAGATGTTGAAAAAGTAACAAAGGGGAAAAATAAATCTGCATTATAAGGACTATTTCACACAATCAAAGTAGAATCACATGCAGCTGGTTAACCTGTCTGCTCTATCTGTGGTTGTAGGCCAAACAGCAGGCTCATATGAGAGCACATGTAGCGGAGGAGTGTAAGAATGACTACGCTGCTCAGCTTCAGAAGTACAACAAGGAGCAGAACCAGTTCTATTTTAATGATATGCCACTCATTTTCAACGTAAGTGAATTGAATATTGACATGAATATTATACATGACAATATTCCTGCCCTCAACATTTATTGGAGTTGTTAACGTATGGTACAGTGATAACTTATATAAGTTAGCCAAAAAAATGTTATAATGAATATTTTGGTACAAAAGAACTTTATATGATAAATAACCAGCAAAATTGCAAAATTCAATAACCATGTCACTAACATTGTGGGATTGAATTTGGATCATCTTTAGTACTTTTCATTTTGATTGCACAATGTAAAATTTGCAGGTTGCCAATTTTTTGCTGGCATTTGGATTTATGTACACATTTTTGTACAAGTAATAAAAAACTGCACTCACTGATTTAAAGCCAGAGATGAGCTCTTCAGGTAAATCAGTTAATTTTGTTTCACCTAGTCACATGCTGAAGTTTTGGCTTTGAAGATTTCCTCAGTGTTTGAGGTTTAATTTGCATTAGCAAATATATTTTATAATCATTAATACCTAAACTTGGACAGTTACTGTATGTTGTATTTTGTTCCAAAGGAGGCCCTGTACGACAGAAATATCAGATTGTGAACTTGATACCGAGATACACATTGTATTATGGGCTATGTGTTATGTATTGTCTCAAATCTAATAACGGCAGTGTCTGTGCCACTGTTGTTGTGTGTTCACTAGAAATTGCAGGATCTGGATGAGAGACGAGTACAGAAGCTGGCGCAAGGTTACATCTTGTTCTCAGACACAGAGAAGCATGTGATGCCTATCATTGGCAAGTGCCTGGAAGGCATTACTAAAGCCGGCACTAATGTTAATGAGAGGAATGTGAGTCGGTCTCAAAATGCTAAATGGTTTTTAATGTGCACCATGGCTTTATGCAGCCCATTTGTTTTATTTGTCCTTCTGTTTG